>NW_005196333.1:0-2063 GCF_000372725.1 Emiliania huxleyi CCMP1516 | reverse complement strand
AGTCGACGCAAGCGTTGAGCGTTAAATTAGTCTGGAGCTAGGACGCGAGTATGGGTGCCGAGGTGGTGGAGGTGCTGCTCCCCGGGTGGCGAACTGGCGAAAGGTATAGAAAGAAAGAAAGAATCCACACACCAAACGAGGGATGGGGGAGGAAGACAGGGTCCCCACCTGCACGAGCAGGATTTTGGAAGGACGATCAGGGGCGCAGGTGGGGCTCTCCAGGTCTCCAGGTATAAATTGCAAACAATGACGTGTGAGTGTTAGAGTTGTTTGGTATTGCTAAAAATCTCTCTCTCTAAATTGCCCTGAACCCCAAAACAAATACGGCCACTCCTACGCCTTCGGCAACACCGAAGAGAAGGCCCGCCGCCTAAACATGGGCTGCAAGGCGCGCGGGCAGCCCGGCCAACCCTTCGACCACAATAACGGCCACGGCTACGACAACAACAACTCGGCTACGTCAAGGCGCATCGCGGTTTCTACCACGACGCGATCTTTGTCAAGCGCAACAACTTCAACCTGCTGCTCCACGAGACGTTCGGCGGCGGCTTCTCGCCCACCGCCGTTCTCAAGCTGCGCCGCCTCGCGCGCAAAGTCGCGCGCGGCAGCGTTGACCGCACAGCCTACTCGCCCAAGTACTCGCTCTCTTTTATGTCCCACCATGCAGAGCGCATCTCTCTCTCTGTTGTGCGAGGCGTGAACCCTTAGGGTACCCCTAGGCTTAAAAGGGTGGGCCCTGGGGCGCCTGCGGCTTAAACGGCTTAAAACCGGCCTAGGCCGGTTTTAAGAGCTGCTGGGCCGCCGATTCCTTAAACGGTCTTAAACGCTTAAACGCTGCGGGAGAGCTCCCGAGGTCGATGGTCCGGGAGGCTCCCCAGTAGACGCCAGAGGCCGGGAAGCTGGCCAGTCAGCTCTGGCACGCGTCCCCTATGCGAGTATGGCTCCTGCCAGTGCACCAGACTTACAGATGTGTCTTCAGAGGCGGGTTTGGAGAGAGAGATTTGTGTTGCGGGTTTGTGCCTAATAACGGCAGTATTGGAGAAAACGGCGCGGAACGCAGCCTCCGCGCAGCGACGCGTGCCGGTGAGGCCGATTTTCTTAAACGGTCTTAAAAGAGAGACCCCCCGTGCCTGCAATCTCTTAAATGACAATTTGAGCCCCCAAACCTCCTCATTTCTTAAAAGGTCTTAAAAAATCCGGCCCTCAGAACCCTAGGGGTACCCTAAGCGTGAACCGCGCCATTCGCTCTCACCTGGCAACCCTGTCTGCACGTCTCGCGCGCGCGTGAACAGGGCTTGTGCAGGGGCTCCAGGCCCCAAATGACGTGTGCGTGTTAGAGTTGTTTGGTATTGCTAAAAATCTCTCTCTCTGAACCCCCGCCCGCGCGAGAACCAAATTCTTTTTGTCGACCATATGGACGTATACATACAGAGGCACAGTGCGCACCCCGCCCCGCTCACAGGGCTTCATCGATAGAGCTCGGAGTTCGGAAATTCTTTTTGTCGCACAACACTGGGCGAGGGAGTTTCCTTGTAAAAGTCTTTTTCGCGTTTAAATTCTTTTTGTCGTGGAGGGAGTTAACAACTAAAACTCTTTTTCTCGCACGACACTGCCCAGTGTAAAAAAGAAAGAAAGAAAACAGACAACCCAAGGGAGGGATGGGAGGGCAGTGTCGTGCGAGGAAGGATCGCAAAATTCTTTTGTCGGCGCAAAAAATGGCCGACCGCGCTTCCTCCGTTTCCACAGCGAGCAGCCCCACGCTGCGCTGGTCCAAGCTCCCCTTCTTCGAGGAGCGGCCGCTCGGCTCGCCGTCGCTCCTGCGTGCCGGCCTCGTCGCGGTGTGCGCCACGCCCGACGGCGGCGTCGCGCTCGCCGACGACTCTGGCGTCGTCCACCTGCTCGACCGGGCGCTCTCCGAGTGGTGCTCCTTTGGTGCGCACACCCGCGGCGTGAGCCACCTGCTTGCGCCGGCAGAGGACGTGCCGCCTCCGCCGCCTCCGCCCTCGGTCGCCGCTAACGCCGCGGCGGACGCGCCGCCACCGGACGTGCTCCTTCTAACCTTG
>NW_005196334.1:0-1333 GCF_000372725.1 Emiliania huxleyi CCMP1516 | reverse complement strand
CGTGTCGTGGGCCGTGTGCCTTTCGGGAAAGACGGGGATCTGCATCCGCATCCCGGGTCGCGGACCCCGAGGATGCCGTCGTTGACGAAGGCCTTGGTCGAGAAGAGGCGGGCCGGGTTAGGGGTAGGGAAGAGGGGGCCGGGTTAGGGTTAGGGGTAGGGTTAGGGCTAGGGTTAGAAGGCCTTGGTCGAGAAGAGGCGGGCCGGGTTAGGGGTAGGGGTAGGGGTAGGGCTAGGGGTAGGGGTAGAAGGCCTTGGTCGAGAAGAGGCGGGCCGGGTCGATGTGGAACCGTGCGTCGTGGTCGACGAGCAGCACCTGCGGGAGATATGGGAGATATGCGGGGGAGAGATGGGGAGAGATGGGGAGAGATGGGGAGAGATGGGGAGAGATGGGGAGAGATGGGAGAGATGGGGAGAGATGGGGAGAGATGGGGAGAGATGGGGAGAGATGGGGAGAGATGGGCAGAGATGGGGTAGAGAGGGGAGATGGGCGCACAGCAGTGACCCCCGAGAGGAGCCCCGTGGCCGCGAGAGCGACCGGCAGCATCAGCCGGGAGAGGAGCATCGCCTGTTCACAGCTGCAGGTGTGAAGAGACGCGGTGCACAGCTACGGGGCAGCATCAGCCGGGAGAGGGGCATCGCCTGTTCACAGCTGCAAGTGTGAAGAGACGCGGTGCACAGCTATGGGGCAGCATCCGCCGGGAGAGGGGCATCGCCTGTTCACAGCTGCAAGTGTGAAGAGACGCTGTTCACAGCTACGGGGCAGCATCAGCCGGGAGAGGGGCATCGCCTGTTCACAGCTGCAGGTGTGAAGAGACGCTGTTCACAGCTACGGGGCAGCATCAGCCGGGAGAGGGGCATCGCCAGCCCGATGACGAGGAGCGTCAGGTAGAGCGATCCTAGTGTCGTGATACGGGGAGATATGGGGAGATGTGGGGAGATGTGGGGAGATATGTGTGGGGAGTAGTCCGGTGTGTCGTGACTAGTCCTGCGGTCTGTGGTGGAGGGAGCGGCCCAGGGAGCAGCGTCTAGGTGTAGACGCGCTCCTCCGCAGGTCAGGTCGTGATACGGGGAGATGTAGATGCAGATGTGGGGAGATGTGGGGAGATATGGGCGCTCCTCCGCAGGTCAGGTCGAGCTCGATATCTCCCCATATCTCCCCCATATCTCCCCCATATCTCCCCCGTGTCCCCTACCCCTCGCCCCACCTCCACAGGTCAGGTCGAGCTCGATATCTCCCCCATATCTCCCCCATATCTCCCCCATATCTCCCCCATATCTCCCCCACCTCCGCAGATCAGTTCGAGTGGAAACTTGTACTCGGCGCCGTGCAC
>NW_005196335.1:0-1334 GCF_000372725.1 Emiliania huxleyi CCMP1516 | reverse complement strand
CAGCAGCAGCAGCAGCAGCTGCTGTAGCAGCACGCAGCAGCCTGCCGCAGATTGCTGCCGTTGTCGGCGCCGCGATCCGCCGCCGCGCCGCCGCGCCGCCGCCGCCTGCGCCGCCTGCGCTCGCCGCCGCCTCGCAGACGACTCCTCTCGCGCTCGAGGAGCCGCGCAGCGGGCCGCGAGGTGGATGTCAAAGAGCCGCAAAAAGGCGAGGTCATGAAATCATCAAAATTTGAGGTTGCTCGAGACGGCCCGGAAACGGTCCCGAGCCGTAGCCCCGGTGTCGGCGCACCGCCTCTCGGCCGCGAATGGCCGGCTCCGCCGCTCAGTCGAGCAGCAGGAGCTCTGGCATAAGTTTGTCGACAAACTGGTCGAGCAAAAAATCGGCGAGGAAGTGGCACTGGCGGTACGCCGGGACGGACCCGGATCGGTCACATTGTGCCGAACCGTGGCGGCGAGCCGCCGCGGGCCCACAGGAAGGCTGGGCGCCGCGGCACTTGAACGCGCCGCCAGCGAGGCGAGAGCAGCAGCCGACGACCGGCCGACATGGCAGTTAGAACGGCGGGATCTAGCTCCAATGCCAACTGGGCGACGCGGCGGAACACACTCCCTTTGAAAAAAGAAAAGCTGGAAAAAAGAATTTACGCAGGCCTGCCGCGAAACGCCCCACCCCCGGACCTGTTGTGGCCGTTGCTCGCCTAGCATGGGAGGCCTCCGCCCCGGCTTCGTCGCCGGCGGCGCCAAGGACGAGAAGGTCAACTCGACGCTTTACGCGCGCATCTCACAAGAGACGTTCGACGAGGCCGTCAAGGAGAACATCGAGGACCTCGACATGGCGCCCGACGAGGCGCTGGAGGACGCGGTCGAGCAGTTCACGTCGCAGGGCATCAACCTGTCCAACATCGTGCGGCGCGTGCCCGGCGCGTCCGCGGAGGACGACCCCGCAGCCGTCCGGCTCGCCCGTGCCCTTGCCGCGTGCGTCGAGGGCCTCGAGGATGAGGAGAGTGAGGAGCTCCTGTACGGCGGCGGCGTGATGCGGCTGACCTTCCTCGCCGCGCGCGGCGGCGCGGCAACCGCCCTCGGCGACGCGGCTGCGGCGCTGAAGCGCGAGGTGCAGCGAGGGCCCGCCGAGGCGACTACGCTGGCCGGCGCCACGTCGGCGGTCGACTCGCTCGTGTCTGGATCGCTGGCGCTGGTAAGCACCCCCTTCCCTCTGCCTCTGCCTCTGCCTCTCCCCCTCCCCCTCCCTCCCTCTCTCCCTCTCTCCCTCTCTCCCTCTCTCCCTCTCTCCCTCTCTCCCTCTCTCCCTCTCTCCCTCTCTCCCTCTCTCCCTCTCT
>NW_005196336.1:0-1334 GCF_000372725.1 Emiliania huxleyi CCMP1516 | reverse complement strand
GAGCGCTGGGCCCGCCGCCCGCTGGCCCCGCCGGCCCCGCCGGCGCCGGCCGCCGCGCCCGCGGAGGTTATCATATCGTTATATCTCCGATACTCCGAACAGCTGTGCGTGGCCTGCATAGTTGTTTTAAGAGACCACGGAGGGTGTTCATGCGGTGTAGACAGTATCCCGCGTCACGGCAGCGCGCGAAAGCTCACAGGCCACACGGCTCTCGCTGCTCGCTCAGGCCAGGAGAGCTCCCCCGCCCCCTCCCCCGCCCCCCCCTCCCCGCGCGCCTCGAGGCGGAAGAGCGCAAAGTTCCGCAGCAGGTAGTCGTGCAGCGTGAGGAACTGCAAGTTGAGCTTCGGCAGCGCAAGGGGCGCGCTGCCGCCGAGCGACGCGGCGCCCTCGCGGTCGGGCGGCGGCGGGACGAGCGCCTAGAGGGAAAGGTCCGAGAAGGGTCCCGGAAGGGTCCCGGAAGGGTCCCGGAAGGGTCCCGGAAGAGCCCGTCGGAGGCGCGGCGAGCGCCTCGTCCCACGGCGTGGACTCGTCTGGGTAGAGGGGCATCGCGCCGATCGCCTCGCGCTGCGACGGCACCTTCGCGAACGTCTCGATCAGCAGCGACAGCAGCCCGCTCGTGCCGAGCGCCTCGCCGTCCGCCGCAGAGCGCACCAGCCCTGCGCGCTCGCAGAGCGCGGCGAGCGCGGCGGGCGGGAGGGAGGCGAAGTGGGCTCTGAGCGCGGGCGGCGAGTCGAGGGAGGAGAGGTGCGCGAGCGCAAACGGCTTGAGCGACTCCACCTCGAAGGCCAGCCGCTGCAGCGAGAGTAGCCGCTCGCACGCCGCGGCGCGCTGCTCGGCGTCTGGGACGGCGGCGCCTGGGGGGAGATGTGGGGAGATGGGGGGAGATGTGGGGAGATGGACGCGCGAGAGGGGGGGGGATTGGGAGAGCGCCGCCTGGCGGCGACGGTCGAGTCGAGGTGTGTGGAGGGGGAGGTGTGTGCAGGGGGAGGTGTGTGTGGAGGGGGAGGTGTGTGGAGGGGGAGGTGTGTGGAGGGGGAGGGGTGTGGAGGGGGAGGTGTGTGCAGGGCGCCGGAGTGGTCGTCGACGGCGAACTTGTCGTAGTCGCGGAGGAGGGTGCAGAGCCTGTTAGGGTGAGGGTGAGGGTGAGGGTGAGGGTTAGGGTTAGGGGTAGTCGTAGCCTCGCAGGAGGGAGCAGAGCCTGCCGCGCCGCGGAGGCGCGGCGGTGAGCCAGCGGTCGGTCGTGGTGACTCCCCGCCCTCCGCCGCCAGCGGGAGGCGTGTGGGTGAGGGCGGGGAGAGGGCGGGGAGAGGGGGGGGGGGGGGGGGGGGGCCAAA
>NW_005196337.1:0-1334 GCF_000372725.1 Emiliania huxleyi CCMP1516 | reverse complement strand
ATCTCCTCCTCGGCGAGGTGGACGACGGCTGCTGCGGCCGGCCGTGGGAGACGTGGGGCTACGACGCAGACGGGACCCACGGAAGCGAGAGCGAGGGCGACGGCGAGAGCGGTGGCGAGAGCGGTGATGAGAGCGGTGATGCGGGCGGCGGCGAGGGCGAGGGCGAAGGCGGGAGTGTGGGAAGGAAGCGGCAATGCGGCGGGCTGCGGGCTGCGCGCCGCAGAAGCGCGGTGGACTGGGCGCAGCGGCTGCCCGCCGTTGAGACCGCAGGGCCGCCGGGTCGGCTTGAGGGTCGGCCCGAGGAGGACGCTTGCGCGTGGCGGAGGGTGTACGAGCGCCGCCCGCTCCGCACGCCGTTCGGCGCAGACGGGTGGACGCGCAGGCCGCTGCCCGGCGTGAGCTGCCAGATCTGTCGGACCGACGCGCCGTGGTGCAACAGGCGGCACTCCCAGGCCGTCTGCTTTGAACGGCTCCCAGACAGATAGCGCAGAGTTTGTAGAGCTGTCAAACGTTAAGAGCTGAACAGTGTTGCTAGTGTTAACAGTAACAACAGAACAACAGTTGGGCTCCCCAACAACAGTAGCTAACGTTAGGCCGGCTGAACAACAATAAGGAAGGCCTGGCAGTGACCCACGACGATCTCCAGCGTCCAGTGTGCGGGTAATACCCGAAATACCCGGAAAAACCCAGGTATTCTCGGGTTTTACCCGGGTTTTTTGCCGTTTTCTGCTTGCTGGCCGCTGAACAACAGTAACAACAGTAACAAACAGTAACAGCATGGGCTGGGATGAACACTTGAACAACGTTAAGGATTTCAGCCAACAATAGTGCACCGCCGCCGCTCCACCGCCGCCGCTCCACCGCCGCCGCTCCACCGCCGCCGCTCCACCGCCGCCGCTCCACCGCCGCCGCTCCACCGCCGCCGCTCCACCGCCGCCGCTCCACCGCCACCGCTCCACCGCCACCGCCTCTGGGCGCGGGCACGGGCGCGGCTGACGGCGCGACGAGCAGCTTCGAGCAGGTGCGCCGCCCCTCCCATCCCCCGCTCTCTCACGCGTCCGTCTTGACACACACAGGTGAGGGACCGCCCACGCCCCGGGGTCGGTGGAATGGTCCACGCCCGAGGGTTGGTGGTAAGATAGTCGTGGGGGGCGCGCCCGTCGGTGGTCCACCGGTCCGGTCCATCGGCGGGGTCATAACCGCAGCCTCTAGGCCGGGTGGGAGCCGACGCGCTTGCGCGCGGTGTCCTCTAGACAGGGGATTGGTGGGGGGAATGTCTGGTCGCAGTCCGACGCGCAGAGCGCGAGACGACACGCGCCGACATGTTCTCGGGA
>NW_005196338.1:0-1334 GCF_000372725.1 Emiliania huxleyi CCMP1516 | reverse complement strand
ACCCCGGGGCCAATGAGGCCCCATCTGGGTCCCGGCACTCATACTCCTCCTCCATTGCCCTCTTGCCCTTGTCGAACGCTTGCGCGATGGGTCGAAGTCAAGCAAACTGATGTCGTGGGGGTGGCCTTGCCGCTCTCGCGGGACGCACGCGGCAAAGTGCGAGAAGAATGCGCTGCAGAAGAGAAAGCAGGCGCTGTCAAGCGCGCGTGTCGACCACGCGACGATGCAGCATCCGGCCGCGCCCCTCGTCGCAAAGGTCTGCCAAAGCTCCCCCGCAAACGCGTCTGACTCGCAAAAGTCGAGGTAGATCAGCTTGGGCCACGCCCCGCTGCTGCAGAGCCTTTCCCCGAGGGCTTTCGCGGAGAGGGAGTGCAGCTTGCCAGCCTTGTTCGCGCCCGCAAAGACGATCCCGCCCTCCCGCTTCTTGTCGTCGGCGCCGTGGCCGGACACGTAGAGGATGTCGAATCTGCGCTTTGAGAGGGCCGCCGTCAAGTCACCAGTCCGGACGCCAAGGTTCAGAGACATCGTCTCGCGAAGGGACTGCACCCGCCTCACCATGCGGTAAACCTGACAACAATGAGTTTGGAGTTAGTCTGGGAGCGCTGGGTTTGGGAGTTAACAACCGGTTAGGCTGCGCTGGGTTTGTGCGAACGCGCACGCTCTCAAATTGCCACTCCAGGCGCTTCTCGCTCTTGGGGAAGGAGCAGATGGCCAGTAGCGACGCCCGGGACGAGATATCGGGCGCATCGGCTGGATACACTCCCGAGTAGGCGTCGCACAAACGCTGAATGGGGTCGATTTGATCCTTTCGAAAGATCTCCTCGAGCTCCTCCATGGTATCGCGACGGAGACGCGTCCTGCTGCTTGACCTTCTCGACGCAGGTCCGTGCACCGGGGGGGGGGGGGGGGTACCGGGGGGGCGGCATGGAGGGGGAAAGGAAAAACAAGGGCCAAAAAGGGCAAGGGACCGGGCGCTGGCATACCAGGGGGGGCAGGGTGGTGGGCGGCGACCGCCGCATACCGTCCTACGGGGGGGACTATCGCTATGCCAGGGAAAACAAGGGCGTTGAAATGCAGCTGCTGCTGTTCCAATCGTTCGGCGGGTTCGGAAAGGGGGTCCGTGAGATCCTCCGGAAGGCGGCGGACGTGCTACAGAACAAGCTGACGCGGGCCCAGTACCTTGATGAGGTGACTTGGACCACTAAGAATTGGCTGGGGCTGCAAAAACAGCGTATCTCAGTCGTTCTTCACACGGCAATCGCAAAACAGGTTGTGAATGAGCTTGCCTGTGGCGGGGGTGGGCGGGCGTCTCTCCTCTTCCTTCTCCCCTTCTT
>NW_005196339.1:0-1334 GCF_000372725.1 Emiliania huxleyi CCMP1516 | reverse complement strand
GGGCGGCGGGGGCGAGGGTGGAGGCGGCGAGGGCGGCGGCGAGGGCGGCGGCGACGGTGGCGGCGGAGACGGTGGCGGTGGCGAGGGCTGCGGCGGCGAGGGTGGCGGCGGAGAGGGGGGGACGGCGGCGGGCTGGGCGGCGGGCTTGGCGGCGGCGACGGCGGCGGTGACGGCGGTGAGGGCGAAGGTGGCGGACTGGGCGGCGGTGACGGCGGCGGCGGCGACGGCGGTGGCGGTGAAGGCGGCGGCGGCGGTGGAGGAGCCGGCGGCAGCGGAGAGGGAGGCGGCGGCGACGGCGGCGCGGTGACGGCGGCGGCGGCGAGGGCGGGGGCGGCGACGGTGGTGACAGCGGCGGCGGCACAGAGGGCGGTCGGGCCGACGGCGGCGGCGAGGGCGGTGGCGGCGAGGGCGGCGGCGGAGACGGCGGCGGCGGCGAGGGCGGCGGTGGAGACGGGGGCGGCGGCGACGGCGGCGGCGGGCTGGGCGGCGGCGACGGCGGCGGCGACGGCGGCGGGGGCGAGGGTGGCGGACTGGGCGGCGGTGACGGCGGCGGCGGTGACGGCGGCGGCGGTGACGGCGGCGGCGGAGAGGGTGGTGGCGGTGACGGCGGTGGAGGAGCCGGCGGCGGCGGCGAGGGCGGCGGCGGCGACGGCGGCGGCGGAGAGGGTGGGGGCGGTGACGGCGAGGGCGGTGACGGCGGCGGCGGAGGCGGTGGCAGCGAGGGCGGTGGCGGCGAGGGCGGCGGCGGCGAGGGTGGCGGTGGAGACGGCGGCGGCGGTGGCGGCGGCGGTGAAGGCGGCGGTGGAGAGGTCATCGAGTTGAAGACGGCGGCGCGGCGACGATGTCGCCGACGCCCTCGTCCGACTCGGTCACGAGCGGGGCGAATCACCGTGAAGAACTCGGGCGCCGACGACCCGACCGCCATGAAGGGTGCGCCGGCGACGTCCTCGGGCACCTCTTGAGCACCTCGACCACCTCATCGATCGCCTCGGCGTGGAAGTCGTCGCAGACGATGTGGCGATGCCGACGAAGAACCTGCGCGGGGGACGGGGCGGGGGCGGGGTGAAGGTGCAGTGAGGGGGGGCTGAGGGGGCGGGGATGGACGGCGGAGGAGGGCTTGGCGGTGGCGGCGACGGGGCTGGCGGGCTTGGCGGCGGCGGGCTTGGCGGCGGCGGGCTTGGCGGCGGCGGGCTTGGCGGCGGCGGGCTTGGCGGCGGCGGGCTTGGCGCGACGGGGGCGATGGCGGTGGTGGAGACGGTGGAGGGCGTGAGGGCGGCGGCGGAGACGGCGGCGGCGGCGAGGGCGGGGGCGGCGACGGTAATGACAGCGGCGGC
>NW_005196340.1:3561-20244 GCF_000372725.1 Emiliania huxleyi CCMP1516 | reverse complement strand
CAAAGGGGCCCCCGGGGGGGGGGGGTTTTTTTTTTATGGGGCCAGGCCAACAACAGCGGGGTAGCCTTTTGGGGTTTGAATTCTAAGGGGGTGGGTGTACGTCGGGCTTTTGCTGGGAAGGGTTTCAGGGGGGGGGGGGCCCCCCCCCCCCCCCCCCCCCCCGGCGCGCGTGTGATCAGTGAGTCTGAGATGCGCTACGGCGTGGGCGTGTGGCGCGTGCGCCGAGTCTCGCGAGAGATGCGCTGCGGCGCGCGGGGTCGCCTCACGCGGCAGCTCGGAGGTGCCGGCGTGAAATATTGACCATTAACGTACGGGACAGTGCCGACGCCGCGGAATGGGAGAGGGGGTGGACGAAAAGATGGCAGGCGGGGCGTCGCGGACGCCACTCACATGAGACATCGGGCGTGCGGCGCCCACCAGCGCTAGAGCACGCCACGATCACGACGGCTCACTGCTGCGATCCGCCCGCTACTGCTTTTCAGGCCTCTTAATAGCGCACAGAAACTCCAACGCGTGGATGCATCACATGGGGAGGATCAGGTCCAGCAGCCTTGGGCGCGGCTCGGCGCTGCGCACGCCGAGGAGCAGCACGAGCGGGACCAGGCCGTAGTGGAAGATTTTCGTCAGCGTGGGAGAGACGGAGTCCACGACTGCCGCCGCGCGGGCGAGCGCCGTGGTCAGCGTGCGCAGCGGCGTCTGGGCGGGCTCGTCGGCCATGGCGTAGCCCCGTGGAGTAGCCCGCGACGTCAAAGATTTTTTTAATCGCTATCTTATCCGCACAGAGACAATGACGCGAGTGTCCGGTCACATGAGGCACGGGAGGCTTGGCCCCATGCAATGTCCGTGACTCTCACACGGTCTCTCGTCTCATATCTCTGCACGTGCGTCCCATGCGCCATGCCACGGCGGATCGCCTCTCTGGCGGCCTCTGCGCTCGTCAGCGGTTTTCCATCGCCCGGATTGATCTCCTGAACGCTCCTCCCGCTGGCGCTGCGGATCGTAGATCCACTCGTGCCGTGCATACGTCGTGCGTGCCGGCTGCGCGTCCACTGAGTTCACGACGCCTGCCGTCAGCATGCGCTGCGAGCTGAGCCCTGGCCTCGACACCTCGACACCAAACCTCGACACCAAACCTCGACACCAACTCGACACCTCGACACCCCGTGCCAACTCGACACCCCTCGACACCCCTCGACACCCCCTCGACACCCCTCGACACCATCTAGGCTGGCTGGTCCATGGACCATGCTCGCCGGTGTCAAGGTGCCAAACTCGACACCTCGACAGGTCTCGACACCGCTCGACACCGCTCGACACACCGCTCGACACCGCTCGACACCGCTCGACACCTCTGATGATCCTAACACAGCAGAGACGTACCAGGTAGACCCATTGGAGTCACAGAGTTAGAAAATCAGGATTGCAGCAGCAATCAAACTTCGCTGGCAGTACTTTCATCCCTCAGTTGCAGCCTCTCAAGTTCTAGCTCAGTTGCAGCTCAGTTGCGCCCCTGTTGATGTAGCAAACATGGCAGTACTCAGGTAGCCCTCAGGTGCTGCACAGCACCTTGTACAGTGGCAATGAATCCTCACACCAGATCACCAGTGAGCTTGTGCCATGAGTGCAGACCTGTGGTCCATTGCGCTTTGTGCACTGGCGACGCTGCAACGGCGACGCTGCAGCGGCGGCGACGCTGCTGCGATGGGGTACTATAGCCCTTAGTGCGTCAGCGGTGTGTGTGTGTGTGTGTGCGTGTGTGTGCGTGTGTGTGTGTGTGTGTGTGTGTGTGTGTGTGTGTGTGTGTGTGTGTGTGTGTGTGTGTGTGTGTGTGTGTGTGTGTGTGTGTGTGTGTGTGTGTGTGTGTGTGTGTGTGTGTGTGTGTGTGTGTGTGTGTGTGTGTGTGTGTGTGTGTGTGTGTGTGTGTGTGCGTGTGAGTGAGTGTGAGTGAGTGGGTGAGTGACCTGCTGCGCAAAGTAGGCGTTGATCGGACCCGTGTACACGAGCATGCCTAATTGAGGAACTTGGGTCAGTGAGCGGGTGTGTGTGGGCGTCGATCGGACCCGTGTACACGAGCATGCCTAATTGAGGAACTTGGGTCAGTGAGCGGGTGTGTGTGGGCGTCGATCGGACCCGTGTACACGAGCATGCCATAGTCGGGCAGCGTGCCCGCCGCCCTCTCCTTGAAGTAGTCGACGCCCAGCCGCAGCGTGATGTTTGGGTCGTGGAGCAGCATGTTTTCGAAGATGCGCGTGTAGCCGTGCAGAGGCCCAGCGCCTGCCACTGGTCTCGCCAAAGTAGCGGTCGTCGGTGGTCGTAGTGAATAGTAAGAATAGTGAATAGTGTGCATGCGCGCCCCGCACAAGTACAGCCCCCACAAACGTAAACCGCTGCGTACGCACAACCGAATGCGGCAAAATCGAACCCGCGTGCCCCTCAAGAAACAGCATGGTCTATGCAACGGCATCGCTTTGGGCCGCATCCGCAGCCTCCCTGGCAGCGTCCGCCCTGGCCCTCGCCGCGCCCGCAGCAGTTCCCGTCGCCTCTGCAGCGCCTATCGCCGCCTGCAGCTCCGTCTCGCGCCCCTCAAGCGCCGAGTCGGCCTCGCTCAGCGCCGCCTTGGCCTCCTCCAGCGCCGCCATGACCTTCTCCACTGCTGCTGTCGCTGCCACCTGCGCCGCCCTGGCCTCCGCCCGCGCCACCTCAGCATCCGCTAGCGCCGCCACGGCCGCCGCCTCGGCCTCCTGCTCCGCCTCCGCCTCCTCCTCCGCCTCGTCCGCCGCAGCGTCCAAGCGCGCCGCCTTAGCCACCTC
The DNA here is from genome assembly GCF_000372725.1 of Emiliania huxleyi CCMP1516. NCBI lineage: Eukaryota > Haptophyta > Isochrysidales > Noelaerhabdaceae > Emiliania > Emiliania huxleyi. The sequence goes on along the minus strand of NW_005196340.1, from coordinate 17,434 downwards.
TGCCGACGCCGCCGCCTGGCTCTCTGGCGTGATGCCGAACCGGATCCTCTCCTCGTGACACTTCTCGAGGAGCCTGATCATTCTCTCCTCCTCGGCCTTCTTTGCGGCCTCGGCTGCCTCCAACGGCGCCTCGGCACCCCCCTTCGCCTCCTGCGACGGCCCAGCCGCGCCCGCCCCTCCGCCCTTCTTCTTCTTCTTGCCCTTCTTGCCCTTGGCGCGCTTCTCCGCCTCGACCTCCGCCAGCAGCTCGTCGGCGTGCCGCGCCGCCTCCTTCTCTTCCGCCGCCCTCGCCGCCTCCCTCTCCGCCGCCCCCGCAGCCCACGCCGCCTCCTTCGCCGCCTTCTCGGCCGCCTTCTCGGCCGCCGCGTGCTCCTCGAGGACGCGCACGCACTCGGCGTTGCCCTTCTCCTTGGCCAGCTGCAGCGCGATCTCGCCCTCCGTAGTGCACAGCGTCACACCTGCGCCGGCCCGCAGCAAGCACAGAAGGACGGCGGGGTGGCCGTAGAAAGCGGCGAGAATCAGCGCGTTGTCGCCGTCGTTGTTGTGCAGGTCGATCTCCGCGCCGTGCCGGATTAGCATGTCGACAATCCGCTCGTAGCCTTTGTAGGCGGCCTCCATCAGCGCAGTGCTGCCGTTGCTGTACTTCTGATCGACCTCCGCGCCGTGCCGCAAAGCCAGCTCGACCAGGTTCTCGTAGCCGTTGGTGGCGGCGAAACCCAACACGGCACTGCCGCTTCTGGTCTGCAACGAGACATCCGCACCGCGCCGCAGAAGCGCCTCGGCCAGCCCCGCGTGGCCCAAGGCCATTGCGAGCATCAGCAGCGTCATGCCGCTCGCACAGGAGCCGTCACCAAAGGTGTACTCGAACGTCGCGTCGACCCGCCCGCCGCCGTCGAGCCACTCCAGCACCGCCGCCTCCTCGCCTCGCCGAGCCGCTAGCACGACCTCCTTTGGCACCTCTCCGCTGCCCGGCGCGGCCTCTGCGCCGCCCTCGCCGATCAAAGCAGAGGCCGCAGCACTGGCGCCCGCCTCCGCCTCGCCTGCGGGTGCGCCGTTCGCCCTTGCGCCACCCGCCTCGGCCGACGGCGCCTTGCTCCGAGCTGCCGCCACCTCCCCGAGATACGTCCTGAAAGCCTCGAAGCACTCGGCGTGGCCGCTCTCCTTGGCAATCTGCAGCGCCCTCTCACCGTCCACGTTGCGCAGCTTCATGTCTGCGCCTGCCCGCAGCAAGCGGAGCACGACGGTGGGATGGTTGCCGAGGGCGGCGAGCATCAGAGCGGTGACGCCCTTGTTGGCCTGCAGGTTGATCTCTGCGCCGAGCCGGATCAGCGTGTCGACCACTCGCAAGTCGCCTCTGTAGGCGGCATCCATCAGCGCAGTGCCGCCGGTCGTGCGGCTTCTCTGATTGATCTCCGCGCCGTGCCGCAAAGCCAGCTCGACCAGCTTCTCTTGGCCGTTCGCCGCGGCGAGAATCAGCGCAGTGTCGCCGTTGCCGTTCTGCAACGATACATCCGCGCCGCGCCGCAGAAGCGCCTCGGCCAGCTCCGCGTGGCCATGGGCCATTGCGAGCATCAGCAGCGTCATGCCGCTCGCACGAGAGCCGCTCCCAAAGGCGTACTCGAAGGTCGCGTCGACCCACCCGCCGCCGTCGAGCCACGCCAGCACCGCGCCCGCTTGGCCATCCTTGGCGGCCTTCTGAATGCTTGCAGAGACTTCGCCGACACCCTCCGCGGACGGCGGAGGCGGCGTGCGACGCACCATTCGTCTTTGGACAGCTCGGCGAAAAAGAATTTTACTTGGGGACCGCACCTTGTGCAGTGGCAATGTTCACTGACTCATGGCACCAGCCTTGCCTGCACAGCACCTTTGTGCACATCGATGTGCACACAGTGGCAATGACGGCACTTGATGTCCTCAAATGTCCACATAGAGTATACTGGTTGTGCTCTCACCTCTCAGGTTGTGCTACATCAACAGGGTGCAACTGAGAGGCTGCAACTAAGGGATGAAACAGCTTTGCAACTGCTGCCCAAGTTTTGTTGGTGGGCTGCAACTGCATCCTGCCACCTTGGACACCTCGACACCTCAGACGCCTCTTGACAACACTCGACACCCGCTCGACACCCTCGACACCCTCGACACCCTCGACACCCCTCGACACCCCTCGACACCCCTCGACACCCCTCGACACTGGCAAGCATGGTACCAGCCTCGACAGGCCTCGACAGGCCTCGACAGGCCTCCACAGGCCTCGACAGGCCTCGACACCTCTACCCCTCGACAGCAGCTCGACACCCTCGAAGGGCTCAGGCTGCGAGTATCCTGGAACAAAGTCGATGCCGAGATTGCAGTCGAGACCCCGATTCTCGGGCAGCGTCGTCACCGGGCGGAAGAGCTTGCTCAGCGATATTTACCCGCCTTCTCCTGCAGGGCGTGAGCTACTTCAGGGTCGCCGCGCCTCTCACCGGCCATCACCAGGCACAGCTTGATGTAGTTGGCCATGAAGTTTGGCTTACCAGGTTTTGAGATTTCAGCGCTGTCTCATACGCGGCCGCCTGGTCATAGGAAGGGGCAACCACTATGTGGTGTGATTTCGAGGAAAACTCGGCGTCGCGAGCTCGCGGCGCCCCGTTTTCGGGCCGTCCAGGGGCGCGGGGTGGGCACTGTAGGCGGCGGGCGGACGGGCGGGCCGGGCGGCGAACTGGGCCGGCCGTGGGGCGCGAAAACCATGCAAAACGCGTATTTGGTGCGAGCAAAAGTGCGCCGTTTTCTCCGCCGGCGCCGGCGCACTTTTGCGCCGTCGCCGGCGCACTTCTGCGCCGTCGCCGGCGCACTTCTGCAAACGTATACGGCGCACTCTGCGCCGGCGGCGCACATGTGCGCCGCCGGCACAGATTTGGGGCCCCACACGCTCAACCCAGACGCTCATGAGTCTCTCGCTGGCCGATCTGCAGCGCCTCTGCGCGGCGCAAAAAGCCATCCGACAAACCCAACCACGCGGGCACCCCTCCTGGAGCCCTCCGCCACTGCCGCCGCCGCCGTCGCCGCCGCCGTCGCCGCTGCCGCCGCCGCCGCCGTTATGCGTTAAAAGTGCGCCGCCGGCGCAGACAGAGTGCGCCGGCGCCGGCGCAGAAGTGCGCCGTTTTCTCCGCCGTTCCGGCGCACTCTGCGCCGCCGCACCACATAGAGGTTGGCACACCACATATAGTGGTTGCCCCTTCCTACGCTGACGCGCCGGCTCGCTTGTACTTATATCTCTCTCTCTCGCTTGTATGCGAGCGCCAAGTTGTACCTACCCGGGTATGGCTAGCCGGGTACCCGGGTATTGCGGAACCCTGAATGGCTGCTTTGGTCGACGAGCGCCGCGGCACCTTCGAGTGGGTCGCCGGCTGGGATAAGCTCGCGCCGCTCCTCACGCCCGAGGCGCTGGGCCTGCCTCGCACGGCACGCGTGACGGACGTCGGATGTGGCAACTCCACGCTGCCGCTGCACCTCGGCTCGCTCTATGAGAGCGTTTTGGGCCTGGATCGGGAGCAGCATACCGCGGAGACCATGCGAACCCAGCACGGATCGGAGCACCGGCGGGTGGCGTGGGCGACGTGCGACGTGTGCGACGCCGACTCGCTGGCATCCGCTTGCCCGCAAGGTCTCGCCGACCTTGTCGTGGACAAGGGGATGCTGGACTGCGCCATCGTCGAGCACGACGCCGCGCGCCTCCTCTGCAATGTGCGCTCGTGGCTACTCTCGCCTCGTGGCGTGTACGTCGTCGTCTCGTTCCGCAAGCCGGAGCTGCTCGTTCCGGTCCTATCTTGCCCGGAGCTCGGCTGGGAGGTGCGGCACACGGCGCTGCGCCTCCCAGGAGTGGAGCAGCAGGCGAGCGTCTGCGTCATGCGGCGGGCAGAGGCGGCGGCCGGCGGCCGGCCGCCCGACGAGGCTGTGGTCGGGCGGCACATTGGGGCAGTCGTCGATCGGTGGTACCGCGAGGAGTCGCCGCTGCTGACAGCGGAGCGTGAGCAGCAGCTGCGCGCTGGGTGGGAGGCCGCGCTCGCCCGGCTGTCCCTTTTGGCGAGCGCCGCCATGCCAGAGGGCCACCTGCCGCTACGAGAGGCGTGGGAGCTGATGCTGACCTGCGAGGAGCGCGGAGAGCTGCCCGCAGACGAGTTCGCAGCGGATGTGGGAGAGTTTCTCGGCCGGGCGGGAGCCGCAGCCGCCCCTGGCGCCGCCACGCTCGGCCTCGCCCAGGCGCTCGCGTACCTGCAGGAGCAGGCCTGACCGAGGTCGAGAGATCGAGAGCCGCGGCCGGTGTACACCTTTTGCACACAGGCCGTCAGCCGTTGCCCGTACTTTTAACTTTACCCCGCGTCACGCGCTCTACATGCACATGCGCACATGCATCGTGCACATATGCCACATGATGAGGCACATGCACATGCAGTTCCTTTTGGTATATGGCTTCTTATTTTTTTACCCGGCGCGCCACCACCACCTCAAAGTCCGACTCGCTCTCGCTCCACCGCGTGTGCAGCCCAAAGCCGAGCCCCGCCACCCTTGCCACCTCGACGAAACCGCTCCCTTCGGGCGGCGACGCGACGGCGCCGACGGTATGCGCTAGCGCGACCAGGCTCCCCCGCCTCCGACGCCGCTGGTGTCCGACCACCTCGGTGCTCGCGGTGGCATCGGCGGCGGTGGCATCGGCGGCGGTGGCATCGGCGGCGGTCTCGGCGTCGTTGGCGGCGACGCCGATTGCCCCGCCGGGCGCTGTGAGGGCGCGAAGCACTGACCAGAGGCGCGGAGAGGTCGACAGCTCCATCAGCGCGGCGCCGGTAACGAGGTCGAAGGGGGCGTGCCTGACGTCATGTTGTGTAGTGGTGTATTGCATTCGACCGTACTAGGAGAGGGTGCGGTGACGCCGTGCCTTGCGGCAAACGCGGCGACCGCCTCGTCGGTCGCATAGTCGAGGGGCGAGAGGCGCACCTCGAGGCCGTTCCGCGCCGCGTTTGCGGTCGCCAGAGCGAGAGAGCGACTCTCGCGGTCGACTGCGGTCACGACAGCGCCGCCGCCGAGCGAAGCGGCGGCCGCCAAGGCCACGGCGCCCGTGCCGCATCCCAAGTCGAGGACCTGCTCACGGCTGGAGGTGTGAAGAGACGCCGTTCACGCCCCGTGCGCCGAGTGCCGCGCCCCCAAGTTGAGGACCGAGAGCGGAGGCGCGACGCTTCCGCCGCCGCCGACATCGCCGCCGGCCCTGCTGCCGCCAACGCCGCTGCCACCACCACCCCCACCCCCATCCCCATCGCCATCGCCATCGCCGCCGCCTCCGTCTCCCCCCACCTGGCAGCTCTCTGCGCCGTCGCCGCCCCGCCACAGCAGCCCACCTGTTCACAGGCCGAGCCGTGAAGAGACGCTGTTCACAGCTCGCCACGTGACAAGCCACCTCCTGCCAAGCATTTACAGAAATGATTCGCTGACCCGGTCTGACTCGGTTTCTGGGGCGCGCTGAGTGACTCTGGCCTATCTCGGCTATTGCAATACGTCTCGGCTGAATATCGGCTCTCGGCTACATCTCGGGGATGGGACGGCGCTACAGGTTACCTGGCCGCGCTTCCGCCGCCACCCAGAGTCCGAGCAGGTAGCCTGCGGGCCACAGGACGGTCGCGACGTCGAAGGGGCGCAGGAAGCCGTCCTGATTCAGCGAGATTAGCCGAGAGTTAGCCCAGATTAGCCCAGCGAGATCGTCGAAGGGGCACAGGAAGGTTGTCCTGCTCGAGGCGTAGCAGGCGTCGGCCCGGTAGCATCACACTGACCAGAGGCTCCCGCAGCATCGGCAAGAGCAACGCAGCCGTCGAGCCGTTGGCGAGAGAGCAGCCGCTGCCGCCGGGCGACGCCGCGCCACACCGCCGGGGCGCGTCGCCTCCACGAGCGAGCCATGAGCAGCACGCATCATAGTCCTCCATGCTGATGAGCGATGCGGACGGCGGTGGCGGAGGCGGCAGTGTCAGCGCCGAGTGCTTCGCGGCAACGGTGGCGAGCGCTGGCTCTCCGGAGAGCAGGAACTCGTCGAGCAGCTCTCTCCACGCGGCACCACACTCGTCGCCGGCAGCCTTGTCAAAAGCTGCGAGCGCGGTGCCGCCCGCCGGCTGCTGCCAAGGACTGGGAGACGCGGCGCTGGCGGCAGGCCGCATAGCATACTCGAGAGCCGCAAAGCGGGCCGTGTGGAGGTCGCCGGCAGCGAGGAGCGGCGCGAGAATGTCGACGCAGGCGGGCATGCTGGAGTGCCAGGAGGGGACGGCGGTGGTCATGCGTGTCGCGCACTCATTGCTGTGTGTAGCTGTGAGCGCTGTCAGAAGGTGTTTCGAGCAACCTCCGGCGGTGTCAGACGGTGTTTCGCGCTGTCAGAGCGGTGTTTCGACACCGATATCGTTCAAGGAGAACGCTGATTCAAAATCCGCTGTTCACACTTCACAGGTAAGTGTAAGCGGAGCAGCTTAGTAGATACAGCGAATCCTTTGTGTTCACACCTGCAAGAGCAGGTGTGAACCGATTTCGGCCTTAGCCGTCGGTATGCCAATAGCGTGCTAGCCAAGTAGTACGCAGTTGGATTCCGAGGGTGTCCCATCACAAGTTCGGCTGCCGACAGACAAGATTGTCCCTTAGTCGACAGCACCCGCCTTTGGACGGTGCTCTGACTGGCTTTGAGAATATATTTTTCTTTTTGGTTCACATGGCTAGAGGTTGGCCTCCCACCGTTGTGAACATAGTCTGGCCCGAAGGAGCCGCTCGTCTCTTGTCCGGGCAAACGCGCGCCCGATAGCCCCATTAAGCACGTGTGAGGGGTATCCGAGCGCCGTAAACTCCCTGAGCTTGCTCGTCACGCTGAGCGTGAATCCCTCGTCATCGCTCGCCATTGCGACAACCTTGAGCAGGCATCCAACAACGATTCCCTCCTTCATTTTCGCGCATGTGAAGCTATCCCAACGATGGTAGCGCCACACCCGGGGTACCGCCTCGCACTCCTCGTTCACGTTCTTGAGTCTCGTCCGGAAGCTTCCGCTTGGGTCGAGCTCGAGAGTCGTTTCCAAGAAATGGGCGCTCTCTGCTGCCTCTAGCTTCAAAGGAGCCCAGTAGCATTCAGAACGGCGGAAGTCCTCCCGAAAGCGGTCGACATCCCACACACTATCGTCCTTTGCAGTTATCGTAATCACATCGTCCATGTATCGTTTCATACGGAATCGGGCTTTGACATCATCTTCAAGCGTATGCATCCATTCCTGCTCCATCCATGCGAGAGTTCCTATCGCCAGCGGTGGCGAGAGTGCACTCCCCATCGGGATACCGCGGGCCTGCTTTAGCAGGCGTCCGTCATACGTGATGACGTAGCAGTTATCTAGATCGAAATCGATCACCTCGAGCATCGTCGAGAAGCTGATCGATGCGTGTCCCCACACCTCTCCTTGTTGTGCCCACGAGCATTTCTTCTTGCCTCTCTTCGGTACAAGTATTCTCGGGTCCTCTCCCGCGCCAGATGGCAGATTATTGCGCACATCATTTAGAATGTCTCTCATTGCCACCCGCATCGCTTCCTTTGGCATACTCGGGTAACAGCTGTCGACGTCGTTAATCTCGTAGCTGAGCTCTCCCTTCCCTCGAAGCGCCTCGGCCGCCTCTCTCAGCATTTGGGGCACACTTTGGCAATCATGCTGAATGAAGTGCTCACCCTTCAGGTGTCGGAGTACGAAACTCCACGCCCTGCCAACGAGGCTCAAAAGTTTCGCCATCGGATGCTTTGCGTACGGCGTGATCGGTCTCGCCTTGTGCAGCTTCTGTGCTCGCACTGTCGGATCAGTAACGTTCTTTGCCTTATATAGCGCATACGGCGCCGTGACTCTTCCCTTGCTATCGAATTTGGTGATCTTATGCCATCCCTTCTTTCTGTAGAACCATCGCCACGCAGAGATTAGCGTCGCGTCGAGCGTACCGTCAGTGCTTAGCTGGTTCGCTCGTACTCGCGACCGATCTTCTATCGTCATGTTTCTGAGCAGATCATCAGCTCCGTATTTCTTCCTCTTATACGCCGTATCCTTTAGCGGATATACGCGCGTATAGTTGCCATTTGAAGTGTCGAATAGCGCGTCTAGCGTCTTCGCATATGTGACAGGGCAAGTAACAAAAACCTCTCCGACATTCTTGTCCAGCCATCCTATAACGCTCCCTCGCAGGACGCTCTTGACTTGTGCAACCTGATTCGAAGTGACAACGTCTGCGCATGGTAGACATGTCTCGTCTGTTTCAGCAAGTGTCTCAGCGAGCACCCGTTTCCACTCGCCATCTCCCCCGGCTTCCCGCACACTTGCGGGAAGGCTTCCGAGTGCCTTATCCCATGCCACACGCATGTCTCTAGCAGTCGAGATTGGCACATTTTTGTTGCTTCGGTGTAGTACCTCGGCGTGTGGGCCGTTGTACTCCCGTCCAATGCAGAAAATATGCCCCTCCGTCTTCGGTAGAGGATCGAACCCGAAAGAGACAAGTCGCTGCTGTATCGCTTGACAGGCGCATCTCTGTGGTCTCCTCGGGTCACCGACATTTGCAAGTCTCTCTATAATGTTCTTCTGCCGTACTGTCACTATCTTGATCCGTTGAGAGTGCCACTCGATTATGTGCTCCGGCCAGGGTTGCCGTCTCACTAGCTCATCGAGGAAGGCTCGAAGAGGGCGAGCGTCAACCCCTGGCACGAAGGGAAGGCGCACCTCAATCGTATCCCGTGTGAGACCCTCATACCTCGTCTCGTATTCTTTCCTAACCAGAGCATGCGTCTCATACGCAGCCATGTGGATTTGTCGACGTATCCCCTCCTCTTCCATAAACACGCTAGTTCCTCTTCTGTGAGTTCGCAGAGCTCTTTACTTACGTCAACGAAGAATTCCTGCGCGGAAGTATCATCCTCTTTAACAAACCATGCGCTGCTCGCGAGCAGGAAAGCGGCGCTACCGGTACCCTCCGTCAGAGGGGTACTTATAGCGCGCCTGGCGGTGACGGTGAAGTATCCACAGTCGGTTCTGCGCCGTATGGCTGCGAGGCCGACGCTGAAACTCGTGTTTTCGCCATCGCGAGTTGCGATGCTCCAATGAGAGTATTTCCCCTGTAGGTACCTCCAATTCGTGAGGTGAGTGTCTCTCATCTGGTAGCTGACGGTGAAGGTCATACCATCCCCTTCACACTCGGTCTCGGCCTTTCGCAGAATGCCACCGAGGTCAAAGTGTCTGTGCACACAACCGAGGTCTTCCCGCCAAAAATAGGAAAACCCGTGCTGCCTCTGCGCATCTAAATGCCTCTCGACGCCATCTCCGCCTCGTAGGCGGAGATGACTTCGTAGTGGGTCTCTCCACGGTGGTAGCTGTGGCCTCCTTTGACTTCTATCCGCCCGATTCAGTTTTTTCATCTCCTCTTTGTACGTAGGTTGGCTTTTCCAGGAAGCTTTGTTTCGCTCCTCGTCTTGTGAGCCTGTTTGTGTCTCTCACTTGTAGTGAGCGTCGGGCTGGTGGTTCGACACCGAGTTTGAAAGATCTCTTTCTCTACGTCTCTCGCCTCGTGTGTAATACCCCGTGTGTTCCGCGAGTGCGTGTGCCCCGTCGTCATGCTAGGGTCACGTGTGGACGTGTGTAACACTGACTGACTGACTGACTGACTGACTCGGTCCCGCTAGGCCGCAAGAGGTTCGCCCTCCACGCCCCCGCCCCTTGCAAGTCCCCCTGCCCCCTCCGCGTGAGCCAGCACGGATTTGCAGCTATTTGCACGGACCTGCAGCCGCTTCTCTTGTGCCGTGCGGATGCGGGCGACGCGCTCAAGCGCTAAGCTCTCGCGAGAAGGCCCAGACGGCGGGGGCGGTGGACGCAGTCGCGGTGGGCTCTTTGACGAGCGGCCTCCGGGTAAGGGCGGCGCCGGAGCATCGCGATGGCGGGTATGCAAAGAGTCAGCGACCTGTGTTGCGTTCAGCCTGGACCGCAACGACTTGAGCACACGCTCGCGGTGCAGGGCGAGGGCGTCCGCTTCCTCTTGCACGTCATAGCTCGCAGCTCGAGTCGGGACTCCCTGCGTTGCAGCCTCAGGCGGTGCAGGCTCGGGCAGCGACGCCGTTCCCCCGGGACTAGCGACCTTTTGTCGATCTATAGGCGGCTCGGCTGCGGCTGGTTCGATCCTTCTGCTGTCCTTCCTCGTCAGACACCGTGCGCACGAGAGCACCGCGGCTGTGAACACATTGCGCATTCCCCCGCCGCTTTGGGGTTGGGCGCCCATGCCTCGGAGTACGTGGCGTAGGCTCACTTTGCGGTGCTGCGAGGAAGGGTAGAGCGGCACGGCCAGCGTGTCGAAGAGCTTGTACGGCGGCTGCTGCAGCACCTGCGGCGTCTGTTGAAAAAACTGCCGAAACGCGCAACCGCCGCTGGCAGGGTCCTGCTCGGCGACTGGAGCGATGGCAATGCCACGGTCCATTGCCGTTTGCACGATGCGCGCGACGGTGCCGGACGGGTCAAGAAAGGTCTTCTCGTTCAGGTAAAGCAGCAATACGGCGCGCCCCTGGAGCGGTGCGGCATTGGCTCTCTCGAGTGCGTCATCCGCCTCGCGGATCGTGAATGCCTCAGCATTGGTCGCAGCAGAGCCTCGCCCCTCCCTCGCAACCGCCTTGACCTCCCTTGCCACGTCGAAGGCACCCTTGTTGTCGCGACACACAAGGACAGTGATTGGGCTGCTTAAGGCAAACGGCCCAACCTCGCCCGGCACCGCGACGCCCGGCGCGAGCTCGCTGTTGTGTCGCGCGTAGTACGGGGTGTGGCGAAGCATGCGCAGCGCGATCTCCTTGAGCGACTCCACCTGGAAATCGTGCACTCGCACCCACACGATCGGATCCGCCTCGTCAAATACGCACGCGAGCACCTCGTCTGGCCCGCTGTAGGAGGGGTAGGCAGGTGGGGCGACCTCGACGCAGCTCTCGCGGCACTCGTCCCGGAGCGCCTGGATCGAGGCGCCTCCCTTGGCCGTGTCCGCTTCGTGCACAACAATAAACGGCCGCTTCGAGGCCAGCGCCGCATATTGCTGTTAAAAGCTGCACACAACGGCTTGGACTCTCTGACCCTAACCCTTACCCTAACCCTAACCCTAACCCTACCCCTACCCCTAACCCTAACGACACGGATCACGGTGCTCCTTAGAGGTCGTCGTGCGCGTCGCTGCCGACGCATCTCGCGTGTTGGTGTATTGTATTTCGGCGGGGGCGCGCATTTAAAGAACATTGAGGCTACACACACGTCCTCGAGCGCCTGAGCCCCGAGCAGGACACACCTCACGAACCAAGCTGCTCTCGCACCTCCTCTCACTAGTTACTCGGTTGGGCTCTCTCCTTTCTATACTTCGTCGCTTTCACCGCGTTTGGATGCAAACTTGTGAAATTTTCAGTGAAACGGGGGCGGCCGAAACGTTTCATGTGAAATTCACATGAATTCACATGTGAAAGTGAAAGGGTGAAATTTCACTCACGAACCCTGCCCGCCACAAGGACCCCAGGAATTGCGACTCGCCGCTTTCCTCCCGCTGTGATTCTGTGTGATGAGCTCTGTGTCTTGATTTGCCAACAATAAACCTAAAAAGCGAAGACACGGCGAATCGATCGGTCCTTACCTCCGCTGGCCTCCTGAGAGAGGAGCACAAAAAGAATAGCCCCCAATGAGGAGTCCTCCATGCCAAAAGCTGGCTCAGCCTCCCGGCGCGGACACGCTTCGACGGCGTCACAGGCTGGTTACCGCTCGCGCTGCCGAAAAAGATCGAGACAGCGGCGGAGGACGGCAAGGTGGGCGTGGTGCAGACGTGGCTCAGCGGGGATGGGGGCGGGCTGACGCGACGAGGCAAGGTGGCAGAGTTGCGCCTCTGTTTTTTTTTGCCGCCGCTAAGAGATCGCTGTTGCGGGAATCCAGGGAATCTAAAGGAATCTAGAATCTGTGGGTCCGAGATTCGATCTGGGACCTGAGCCGCTCGGCGCGGGACCAGCTGCACATCGTGACCCGGGGCCACTGCCATGTCGCAGACGACTGCTGTGGATCGGCCGTCGCTCCGACCAGCCGTCCTGCAAAAAGGAATAAAATAACAACGCGTTCCTTGACATATGTCAAGGAACGCCGATTTCACAAAACTGACACAACTGTTGCTTGTGGTATGTGGAGTGAACAGGCGTGCTGTAGGATGTAGCTGCGCACCGAAAAGTGTGTCAGCTCTCGAGTGTCGTGCGCTCGCGCTAGCTGCCGCCGTCGCTGCTGCGCCGCCCGCTGCTGTGAGAGGGAGGGCTGCGGCTACGGTCGCGTCGGCGGCGGCGCGGGCGGCGCTCCTCGCTGGAGGACCTCTCGTCGTCGCCGTCTGCCGGCGAGCGCGAGCGCGACTTGCTCGGAGACGCTCTCACGCGCTCGCGGCTACGCTCGCGCCGCTCGCGGCCGTCGCTGTGGTCGCTGCGGTCGCGGCCCCTGCCGTCGCGGCTGCGGCTGCGGTCGTGGCTGCGGCTGCGGCTGCGGCCCCTGCGGCCACGGCTGCGGTCGCGATCCCTGCGGTCGCGGCTGCGCGAGTGGTCGCGGCCGCGCTCACGGCCGCGCGAGCGGTCGCGCCGCTGCGGCGAACGCGAACGGCGTGGCGGGGGAGGCGGCGGCGCGCGCTTCCGCGGCGGCGACTGCCGGCCGCCGCCAGCGCTGGCAGCGGCGGCGGCCGGCGGCCGCGGCGGCGGCGCGCTGTGCTGCCTTTTGGCGTCGGGCTTGCTCTCCGCGACGTTGATCTTGAGGGAGCGGCCCATCAAGTCCTCCCCGTTGAGCCGCGCGGCGGCGGCGACGAGCTCGGGCGAACTAAACTCAACGAACGCGATGCCGGACGCGCCACCCGTCTCGCGGTTGAGCGGCATGCGGACCTGACAGGAGGATGGCCACGTGTCGCGGACGTGTCGCGGACGTGTGTCGCGGGCGTGTCGCGGACGTGTCGCGGACGTGTCGCGGACGTGTGTCGCGGGCGTGTCGCGGACGTGTCGCGGACGTGTCGCGGACGTGTCGCGGACGTGTGTCGCGGACGTGGCGTGGATATGTGCGACACGACGTCTCGCGTTGGCAGCGGCATGCGCACCGACACCGCCGCGCCCACCTCGGCGAAAAAGTCGCGCACGTCCTCCTCCGTGGCGTCGAAGGGCAGGTTGCCTGCAGTGTTAGTACACCACCGTCAGGGTGCGGCCACGGACTCGTGCGCTGCTTCTTCAGAGCACCGCGTGAATACGAGGGATACGGATGCCCGCTGACTACGGCGGAGACGATGACCCAGAGTACGGCCTCCTCTCGAGTGCTGGCCGGAGTACACGGGTCTGTGCTCGGCTTCTAGGGGCTCGAGATGTGGCGGTGCTCGGCTTCTAGGGGCTCGAGATGTGGCGGAGATACGGGGAGGTATGGGTCTGTGCTCGGCTTCTAGGGGCTCGAGATATGGCGGAGATACGGGGAGGTATGGGTCTGTGCTCGGCTTCTAGGGGCTCGAGATGTGGCGGAGATACGGGGAGGTATGGGTCTGTGCTCGGCTTCTAGGGGCTCGAGATGTGGCGGAGATACGGGGAGGTATGGGTCTGTGCTCGGCTTCTAGGGGCTCGAGATGTGGCGGAGATACGGGGAGGTATGGGTCTGTGCTCGGCTTCTAGGGGCAGGCTGCCGACGAAGACGGTGGTCGCGTCCGGGTCGGGTCCCCGCCGGTCGGCGGGCAGCAGCCCAAAGAGTGACGCCTGTGGGACGTGTCGTGGACATGTCGTGGACGTGTCGTGGACGTGTCTCCCCGGCAGCCGCAGGAGGAGCGGCGCCTCGTCGGCCGCGTCCGCCTCGAG
>NW_005196340.1:0-2061 GCF_000372725.1 Emiliania huxleyi CCMP1516 | reverse complement strand
CGGGCGGCGGGTTGGGCGCCTTGGATAGAGGTCCGCGAAGCGGGTGTGTGCCCGCAAGGCTGCCCCTTGCGCGCCTCGAAGGCCTGAGGGCCGTCGTGCGGGGTCGTTGGCGCCGCGCGAGGTCAAAACGAGGAGGAGAGCCACGCGGTCACATCCGACCCCTCCCTCGCCTCGCCCGGAGGCTTCATCAGCGCCTTGCCTAGCGCGTTTGAGCCGCGGCCGCCGCTCACGCCCCAGAACGTCTCGCCCCAGCTGTTGGTCGCGATTAGGTTCTGCTGGTCCGTGCGGAGGAGTCGCTCGCGCAGCGCCGCATCGCGCACGAACTTGTCGCGCAGCAGCGCCTCCATCAGCCCCAGCTTGCGCCGCTCCCAGTCCTGCGGCAGCGGAACCTTCTGCCCGAGCGCATGCGCAGCCTGCGGCGTCTTGGCCTCGCGGATCGCGCGCGCGGCGTCGGCGTCGGCGCCCGCCTTGGCCGCCTGGAAGGCGTGCTCCACCGACGCGTAGCGCACACCGCGGTGCACCACCGCCGCAGGGAACCAGTTTGCGAGCGCCTCCCACCGGCCGGTAAAGTCGGTGATGGACTCCTGGTCCTCGCTCGCGCCCCACGCGGCCGCCTTGCGCCGCAGCGCAATGAGCTCGGCCTCGACGCTGATCGAGCGCTCCGCCGCGTCGCGCGCGTCCTTGCGCTTGGAGGCGCGCGAGAGGGAGGTCATTGAACGCGTTAGCCGTCTCCTCAGAGGGTTCGGGCCCTACATAGGTGGGGAGAGTGCGCTGGTACACGGGCCAACCCTCGGAGAGTATTCTCGTATCACTAGCTCCGAGTAGAGGGGGCGTCCTGCAGTTAAGGGGAAACCTGGTACGCGGGGCTAACCCTCGGAGACGTGTTATGGCCCTGCGAACGCGCACCCCCGGGGCTAGGGCTCTCTTGCCCGCAACCCGATGCCGAGCGTCCGGCCAACTGGGTGCGCTTCTCAGCTCCCCGGTCCTGGGCGTGAGGTTAATGACCGCACTCCAAGTGCTCCATCCATCGGCGCGACAGCTGAATCGCAAGCGTTGAGGAACGCGAGACAGATCGCGTTTCGCGTTTCAGAGGTGTGAATTGGCCGCCCCAGTAGCCCCCTTCCATCGAACTGGTTTTTCGGCGCGTCCCCAGGTATCTCGCAACGAATCTCGCCGGGCTCACCGGCCCTCACTTTGACCGACGCTACCGTCCGCTCGACTGCCCGATGAAGAGCGACCCGTACGACGCGCCCTTGTCGTCCTCCCTCCTCGCCACATGACGGCCGCCCCCCGACACCGACAGTCGCGCTCCGCACGCCTTCGAGGTCAGCAGCGGCGAGCCGCGGCACGTCGTTGCTGGCACTGGTGGTTTTAGGTCGGCATAGTCCAACAAGCTGGACGGATCGGGAACCACAGGTCAAAGAAAGAAAGAAAGAAAACAGACAGCCCAAGGGAGGGATGGGAGGACGCGGCACGCCGCCACCACACAGGGATTTTAAGGAGAGGTGTGTGGTGCGCTAGCCACAGGTCAAAGAAAGAAAGAAAACAGACAACCCAAGGGAGGCATGGGAGGACGGTACGCCGACACACAGGGTTTTAGGGGATAAAAATTTGTGCCATGTTGAATTCTTTTTTGCGGTGCAGCCTACACTTCACGCATGAGAGAGAGGCCGGGCACGACAATCGACCTCTGCGGCGAGGCCAGCCCGCGGTCGCGGCGCGGCGAGGGGCGCAGGGGAGGAAGAGAGAGGAAGCGCCGGAGGGCTGAGCCGCCACCCTCAAGCGCCATCGACCTTGACGACGAGGACGAGTCGCCGCGGGACGTCGCGTTCGCCCGGCAGGAGCGGCTGGCTGAGCAGGAGCGGGCGCGCGAGCGGCTGCGCGAGGACGAGCGCCTCGCTCGCCGCCTGCAGCAGGAGGAGGAGGCGATCCCGTTCGGCGGGGCAGCGCCGGCGGGGGGCGGACCGCCGCGTTTCCCGGGCCTTCGCTTCCCCTACCTCTCTCCGGCCCACGACGCCGGCTGGCTATTTGGCGACGGGATGGGGATGGGGTTGGGCGGTG
>NW_005196341.1:0-1335 GCF_000372725.1 Emiliania huxleyi CCMP1516 | reverse complement strand
TATTATTTACAACGAAGGATTGGACGGACGGAAAAACACCCCCCCTTCTATACCTGACCCTGGGCATGCCTCTCTGGGGGTGGGCTGGGTCGGCCACCTCCGGGGCTGCAACTCGCACGGTGGGACCACTTCCGGGCGAGCATCCGAGGCCTGCGGTTGTCCCTTCGCTGGGCGCGACCGCCATGGAGATCCGCTGCACACAGATCAGTGGTTTTGTCGACTTTTGCTCGCTCTCTGTGCAATCGCAACGCCAGAGGCCGTGCTTGGAGAATGGGTCGCGATGCTGCTGCGCCAGTGGATTGAGCCGCGGCGGCGAGAAAGGAAAAGAGACGGGGTGCGAGAGGAAAAGTATATTCAGCCTAACTCCCGCCACACACTCCGTCAGAGCCCACTCCCCTCTTGCACAACAGGAATGTTGGATAATTAACCACATGGGCTTGACGAACGATGGACGGACGGAAAAACACCCCCCTTCTATGCCTGACCCTGGGCATGCCTCTCTGGGGGTGAGCTGGGTCGGCCACCTCCGGGTCTGCAACTCGCACGGTGGGTCCGCTTCCGGGCGAGCATCCGAGGCCTGCGGTTGTCCCTTCGCTGGGCGCGACCGCCATGGAGATCCGCTACACACAGATCAGTGTTTTTGGCGACTATTGCTCGCTCTCTGTGCAATCGCAACGCCAGAGGCCGTGCTTGGAGAATGGGTCGCGATGCTGCTGCGCCAGTGGATTGAGCCGCTCCGCACGCTCCATCGGTGAGCTGCGGTGGCGCGCCGGCCGCTTCATGCATGCTCTCGGGCGAGCTGCCGCAAACGCGTTTCCGTCCGCCCGTTTCATCGAGTTTGCCCGAGTGGTAAAATGCAATCGAATTTGCCCGAATGGTAAGGTGCAACTTTTGCATTTGGTAAAAGTTGCCCGAGTGGTCAGTGGGGAAAAAACCAAAGCGGAAATGTGGCCCCAAGAGCTAAAGGTCAACATCACCTCCGGCTACGACAATGTGAACCTGATCTGGTCCTCACGGGGTTGACCCGTCTCCTCCAGATCAAGACGGACTTCATGAACGGCCGAGCATTGTTTCTTCATTACTATTATTAATTAATGCTTTTTGCACGGCTGAGCCCCCCCCCCCCCCTGCGCCCATTCCCTGCCCTCTCCCGCCACACACTCCGTCAGAGCCCCCTCCCCTCTTGCACAACAGGAATTCTGACAATTAACCAGTTGCACGAGTCTTTGTGTGTGTAATACGTCTACAAGCTGCTATGCTGCAGTCTTCGACCATCTGAGCCCCCCCCCCCCCCTAAGCCCTCACTGCGGACTGGCCCCGCCCCCCCACCCGATC
>NW_005196342.1:0-1335 GCF_000372725.1 Emiliania huxleyi CCMP1516 | reverse complement strand
ATGAGGTCAAGTGAATCCTCGCCACGCGCGGCACCGAGGCTCCGCGCTGGCAGACTGCTATCGCTAGGCAAATCGCCGCAGCCACGAGGAATGGGACGAGGCGCATGTACTCGAGTAGCTGGGAGGCAAACACGAAAGCCAGAGTGGCTGAACCCGCCCAGA
The DNA here is from genome assembly GCF_000372725.1 of Emiliania huxleyi CCMP1516. Classification (NCBI taxonomy): domain Eukaryota; phylum Haptophyta; order Isochrysidales; family Noelaerhabdaceae; genus Emiliania; species Emiliania huxleyi. The sequence continues at coordinate 1,173 of NW_005196342.1, read as the reverse complement.
AGTCCCAGCTGGCAGCGAAGGCGCCAAAGTCGTCGACTTACAGCCTTCACGCGTTGACGGGCCTTCCCTGCGTGCACGTGCACAACCCGAGCGTGGTGCCAGTCCAACAAGTCTCCAAGCTAGTGGGCACACTCAGCATGAACAACATTGACGCGTCAACCAAACTGGAGGGCGTGAAGCTCGTGATGCGCTGGGGCAGGCGTGCGTGCCGGTCGAAGTCACGACGGGCGACATCTTTCAGGACATCGGCAACGAAACCATCCGAGGCCGCTCGTCCCGACGGTGGAAGAGCGGATGAAGAACGAGCCCATATCGCTGCATGCTGAGCTCACGCTCAGCACTCTGTCCGTTAACCTTTTGGCGACGCACATCATGGCCATCTGAGAGAGAGAGATTTAGCAATACCAAACAACTCTAACACTCACACGTCATTTGGGGCCTGGAGCCCCTGCACAATGATGTTTATGGTGGTTTAAAGTTTGCGGGGGGGGGGGGGGGGGGCCCAACTTTACAACGGTTTTGGGGATCCTGCCCACCCCCTACAGTTGTACCCCCCCTGCCCAAAAAAAGGACCCCTCCCCGGGGGGGCCCTCCCAAAAACCGGGGCCAAACCCTGCAGCCTTAATCTTGGCCCCAACCGGGGGTATTCCCCGGGAAGGCCCGTTGCGGTTTGCCCCCCCCTCTGGGCCAAAGCGGCCTGGGCCCCAATTTGCAATTGCCCCCCAAAAAAAAGAGGAACAAAACCCTTTGGCGAAAGGGCCAGGCAATCCCATGCCCCGGGGGGGTTGGGGAACCTAAAACGCGCCAATCCCCACCTGTGTCAAACAAACCTGTCTGGGGCACAAGGGTCATAAAGGGAACAACTACCTCAAAAAACAAACTTACCTCCGCAGGAACGGCCCCAGGGATTTCGGCCCTCCCGAATGGCAAAACCCATTTTTCCCAACGGAACCAAAAAAAGGGGAAAACAACACCCGGGGCAACAACCTGGTTATTAACGGAGGAGGGACAACCCTCCCCCTCGAAAAAATCGGGGAAGGGGCCCCTAGGTCTAACTACCCCAAAAACCCACCCGAATCCCCCCCCTGTTTACGCGCGCGCGAAAAGTCTTTGCTCACATCGGGCTGGAAAAAAAAAAGATTGTGTATCCCGCCCCTTGCGGGGGGGGCGCGG
>NW_005196343.1:0-1335 GCF_000372725.1 Emiliania huxleyi CCMP1516 | reverse complement strand
GTACGCGCACCGTACCATTTGCTCCCGCTTACTTCACGCGTGAAGACCGGTCTCGCGCCAGGCCTTCCTACACACACGTACACGTACGGTTTGAGTGTTGGCATACGGCTCTACATTGAGATGTGTAGGGAGCTTTGGTGGACACGTCATGTACACGGAACGTCGACATTTTGCGCAGGCACCAGGCAGAAACCGGTGAAATGCCCATGACGCACTGCGAGCCAAAAAAGCGTGTGAGGAGTGTGAGCTCTGGCCCCTGTGGCCCGCTGGGGCGCTGCTGCCTGTATGCGCAGCTGCACACCCTGCGCAGCAGCCAGCACGCTGACTAGTCCGCTGCTCGCTGCAGGTGCAGGTGCAGCCACACTCAGGCGTCACGAGAGGGGCCTCAGGGCAATGACCATCCCAGCATGATCCGCGCACACGACACACGTCACACACAATGTAACATCGGCACAAACCACCGGAGTCAAAAGAAACTCGCGCACCTCTACACGACGCGGGGCCCGCGCACGCCCACCGGAGCCTGCTGACAGCCTGCGCCTCTGCTCTTGCCGCGGAAGCGTGCCCGCCCCACCCAACCCCGTCCCCGCGCCCGGCGGCCGCCCCGCCAGCGCTGCCCGCGCGCTCTGCCGCGCGCGTCGAATCGGCGCCGCGGCCTGGGATACTAAGGGGGCTTTGTGTCTCATCGCCGTCATCGGGCCTCACAGCGCTTCTCTTCTATCATCTATGAAGCAGCGACAGGAAGCGTTGCTGCCTCTGCAAAGCGGCTCACGAACATCGCAGCGTACGCCTGCAGGCCGACCTGCTCCCGGGTGCACCCGAGCCCACCCGAGAGGTGTCCCCAAGGGTCTGGGGCCGTTTTGCTAAAAATCGAGCAAAGTCAGCTCCGTAGCCGCAGCCCCAACTCTTGCCGCTCTTCTGTGTGTCGGGTAGTGACGAGAGGTGGGGGGACGGATTGAAGATCCCTCACACCAAGATCGTGCAGGGCGGGGACACATGTCCCTAAATCCCATCTCGTCTCAGAGTTTGAACGATCTATTTATTTAGTCGAGACCGGGAGGGCGACCCCTGGCTAGTCGCCGACCATCCCTACAAAGAACAGTCGCCGACCATCCCTACAAAGAACCCTGCACATACACCGACAATTCCTGCTCCTTTTTACCCATCAGCCATCTCCTAGGGGATGTGGCCACACATCGCATGAGCGAGACGGGACGGTGAGAGAGGTCCCGCTCGGGTGGATGGTGGGGAGGTGGACCGTGACACGTGTCCTATGGAAGGAGCTGTCTAAGGGTGGACTGTCGGCACTGCCGTGCGCAGTGCCAATGCGCAATG
>NW_005196344.1:0-1335 GCF_000372725.1 Emiliania huxleyi CCMP1516 | reverse complement strand
GCGGAAGAGGGACATTGCGGTAGCTCGGAGCGACGACCGCGGGCTCGCACGCTGCGACACCTCGCTGACAGCTTGTTGTGGGGGGAGCTTTTCTTTCTTTTTGGGAGATCTGACTCTGGCGTATCGCGAAAACAGAAACGCCGAAGCCGCTCGTGCGCACAAACTGAATTCGTATATTTTTTGCGTTTATCTGAGACGCGCCGTCTCCTGGCGAGTAGAGGCCCCGCCCACCCAGGGTACCCCTCTCGAGGGACCCATTGGGGGGCTCGCCGGGCTCTGCACCCAAGGGTTTTACCAAGCTGCCAACCCTATTCACGCACACTGCGCAAAAGACCACACCAACCAACCAACTGTTTCCGGGCCCGAGTGCGCGAACGAAGTGCGGGACCAGCCAACTAGCCCCCCCCCCCCCTCTGTGAAAGCACGAAGAAATCTCTCGGAAGTGTCGCGCGGGCCGCGAGAACCTAAGGCTGGGCGCCCACGATGCCCGTGCTTTGCGACCTCATCGGACCTGGCGCACCACTGGACGCAACGACTGCCTCAGTGATCGGCCTACCGCGCGCCGGGCCTCGCGGCAGCCCGTGGCGGTTCGTGCGCGCTGCGCTGCCGCATTCGCTCGCCAGCGAACTGACCAGCAGCACCGACCGCACCACGCTCGGGAGCACGACCCCATTGCCGAGAGGGCTAAGGCAACAGCGAAGGCAGCAATTGCCTCGGTGCTTGCCACGTATAAGGACAAGGCTGTGTAAAAACGGTTATGGGTGTAATGATCTGTGATCTGTAAGGGTCCGCCCGCAGGCGCATTTTGTATACCGAGGCGGTGCCCGGTGCCGAACCTGTCGGACCTTGGTAAGACAGCATTGTAGATCCCTGTGGGCGAGGGTGGTGGCGTCCCCGTCGGGAGGGGCTGTCTGGTTATGTGTGTAATAGACAATATGTGTGCGGAGAGTGCGGGACCAACCAACCAACATCTGGAGGCCTGGAGTGCGCAGAGTGGGGGACCACCCAACCAACCCAGGGCCCGGAGTGCGTGAATAGGGTTGGCAGCTTCGGAAAACCCTCGGTGCTGCTCCAAGAGAGTGCGTGCGTGTGCCTCTACTCGCCTGCTCTACTCGCCTGCGCCGTCTCGATCTACCACCTCGGCTGAGCAGCCTTCCATGCTCGCATCGCGACTACGACTTGCGTCACGCCCGGCGATGCGCCCGCCAGCGCGCGGCCTCAAGATGAGCATCACAAAGGCGCCTCCCGGCTTCCGAGAGGTCATCCTCATCGAGTCTGGCGTTGGTACGGACCAGCACGGCCAGGACCTCACCAAGGCCTGTGTGCGGGCGTGCA
>NW_005196345.1:0-1335 GCF_000372725.1 Emiliania huxleyi CCMP1516 | reverse complement strand
CATTGGCCCGCCGCCACGGATCAGCGACGGGGAGAGGTCGATGTTGAAGCGCGCGGAGCGGTCGAGCAGCTCCGGCGGCGGCGCCGAGGCGTCGCCTGGCGCGCCAGTCGCCGGTGCGTCCCCGGCTGGTGCGTCCACGGCTGCGTCCACGCCGCCCGGCTCGGTGGTGCCGTCACCGGAGATGTAGGAGACGAGGCGTGGTGCGTGGGGAGTGTGCGTCACTCGCAGTGGCTGCGAGGAGTCGGGTTGGGCCACCTCGTCTCCGGGAGGTGCGCCAGCGGACGGGTCCATGCGTTGCGCGGCTTCGCCCGCGGCCGCCTCGCCCCGCAGCCACGCAGAGAAGTCGCGCAGCGAGAAGGTGGCGTGCCGTGCGCCGTAGAAGAGGTTTGCGTCGAGGTGGAGCACGGACTTCCCCGCGCGTGCACACGCAGCTGCAAGCACCGACTCGGTGAGGCCCGTGCCGATGACGACCACGTCGAAGGAGGAGGGAAGGGAGGACATGGAAGCGGCGAATTCGGCGGTGTGAAAATGAAGAATTTTACGCGGGGCAGGATGTCATCCCCCGATCGATCCAGACTGCCCACATGGAAAGAAAGAAAGAAAACAGACAACCCAAGGGAGGGATGGGAGGACGGCACGCCGCCACCACACAGGGATACTGTCCCGTTTTGCTGTTCACAGCTAGGGACGGCCTCTGCGGCAAAGTCAACTCACCCCCACCTACCACCTACCACCTCCCACCACGGCTAACCTTCGGCTCCCGCTCAGAGGCGCCCCGCGCCCGTGCGGCGCGCCGAGGCGGCGCCAAGGCCGGCGCCTTGCACCCGGCCCGCGGCCGGCACCGCCTCGCCCCACAACTGACCGCCCTGCGGCCCCTGCGCAGGCGTACCACAGGCGTCGCTCAAAAAGCGACGCCGGGTGTGGGCTGCTCCCTTGACCCGTCACCCGCCGCGCCCTCGCCCGGCCGCCTCACCGCTCACGGAGCGTGCTCGCCGCCGCCGCCGCGCGTCCCGCGCCGCCACGCATGCCCCTTGCCCTGACGCGCGCGCTCTGCAGCGGCAGAGCGCGCGTCTGTCACAGACGGAGCAGCGGCCGCGCCAGCGGTCGCTGCTCCGCCCCCCCGTCGCGCGCGCCGCGCGCGCGCTGCCGCCGCCGCCGCCGCCGCCGCCCCCTCCTCGCCGTCTTCCCCACCCTACCCTCTGTTGCGCGCGCCGCGCCGCCGCGCTGCGCGCCCCCGCCCCCGCCCCCGCCCCCGCCCCCGCTCCCAAGCGCCCCTTCCCCGGTAGGTGTGCGTAGAAAGTAGAACCAATCGAGAGGTGCAGAAGCCGCCGTGGG
>NW_005196346.1:14088-19175 GCF_000372725.1 Emiliania huxleyi CCMP1516 | reverse complement strand
GATACTAAGGCTTGCTACATTACACCTCTGGCTCCAACAGACTCAGAAGTGGGGAGGCTGACGCCCTTGGGGTAGAACTCAGAGATCTTGCCGCCGCGCAAGGTGTAGTAGATGTTGTCGTCGCGCGCGGCTCGGATGGAGGCCACCTCGTCTCGCCTCGAGAGCGCGGCTCTGTACGAGTTGACGGCGGCGTCTCGTGCACCGTACCCGCCGGAGCGCTCGGCTTCGGCGAGGTCCGGGCTGCAGGCCACAAGCTTTGACCAGCATTTGAGGAGGGAGATGTAGTAGGCCTCGGCGGGGCCGCGCACGCCCGTGCGGCCCCCACCCGTGTCGTTGGGCACGCCGACTGATGTGACGCCCGTGTCGACGCCGGAGCCTCCCGTGATGGTAGGGAGCATGGCCTGCCTCCAACCCAGGTCTTTGTATTTGGCAGGAGTATCCTCTGCCTCCGTGAGTAGTTCCCACGATTTGCGGATCCGGTTGCTCCCGTCGATGGCCGGGCCCTCGCTGATCTCTGGTGGCGTGACGGAGCAGATGTACTTCGTCTTTGGGCAGGCCTGACGGGTGATGAGGTTGTACTTGAGGTGTCCAACGTTCTGAATGCCCTCGGTGCATTCGAGCGTGTCGATGAAGTCGAGCGGACGGAGGTTTTTGGCGAGTCGTTTGCCAATCGCCTCCGAGGCAGCCTCTGTGTCGCCGAGGTAGGTTCCGACGATTTTGAAGCAAGCCTCGCGTCCGGTGAGGTTCCCGTCCTCGTCTCGGTGGTGCGGCGAGCCGACCATGAAGGGGGGTACGCAGTCGAGGTCGCCGCTCGGAGAGTAGATGATGCACTTCTCCTCGTTGTCGAGGTTGCCAGCGACATCTTTTTGCACCTCGAGTGTCCCGCCCTCTCCGCAGTAAGACTTGACGGCCTCTGCCACGGTGTCGTTTTGAACCATGTCGTCGATGAACGAAACGAAGCGGGTAGTCGGGTTCTTCTTTTGCACAATGTTGTCGATCTCGTGTTTGACTCCGGTGGTGCACATCCCTGAGAAGGCGCGCCCTTGGGCGCCGCCGCAGCACGACCGGATGTAGCCGTCGGCGTCCTCGCCGGGCGGCTCCAGGCGGAGCGGGTCCCACGGTGCGTCGGCGTCGCTCGGTCCGGCTGCCCGAGGGTCCTGGAGCGGTCCGTCCGCGCTGCACAGACGGAGGAAGCTGCGTCGACCAAACACCAACCGCATCGCCGGGATGAGTGCCGGATTGCGCTTACGCGCCCAGTCAAAACAGACAGTCCTGCCGTACCCGCTCGGGTCTGGGTTGCCGTCTGCGTCCAGGGGCTGTCCCGTGAGGTTGAAGAAGTTACGCTTGTCCGACTTGATTGACGCATTCCCAGGTCGCAGGGTGTGCCACGAAGTGACTGTGTGGCACACGAGATGGGTTCCATTCTTCGAATACCCATAGTTGACTGGGAAGTTGACTGGTTGCCGTGCAGCTGCGTCGGCTCGGTAGGCGGCGTCGAGGGCGTCTCTGGCCGCTGTGATGTCGCTGTCGGCGCCGCCTCCGGCCCGGACGCGGTCGACGGTGGTTTTGAGGGTATGCTCGGCGGCGGTGAGGGCGGCGGCGGCGTTGGCGATGGCCACATCTCGGGCGTGACGATCCTCGGGCAGCGGCGAGGTGAGGTACTGCTCAGCTCGGTTGGAGACTTTGGCGACTCGGCGGGTGTAGGCGGCAACGCGGGCGGTGCGTCGTTGAGGTAGACGGTGCCGGGGGATAGCACTGGTGGCGGTGGCGGCGGCAGTGTGGGCGGTGGGGCGGCGGTGCCGGCGGCTCGGAGGCTTGGGTCGTGTCCGTCCTCCAGGCAGCGCAGAACCAGGCCGGCCTCGAGCTGTTCCTCCTCGGACGTGGCGGTGATGAGCGCCCTGGTTGCCTCGTCGACGGAGGTGGGCACCGCCCGCTTCCGGCGGGTGTCTGCCGCGTCCGGAGCAGCGCAGCTGCTGTTGTAGTAGAGGCGAGGCTCCTTCGAACCCCGTCGTGCGTCGTCTGGCCCGCCGTGGCGACTGTCGTTGTTGCCTGACTCTGATTCGTCGTCGGAGCGGTCGGACCGGGTGCGGGTGTTGGTGGTTCCAGGCGTGGCGTAGATGGTGACGCTGAAGATGTGCCACGGGCCTGGAAAAGCGCCGCCCTGCGCGGGCATGTACTCGGGGCGTGCGAGGGCGCCTGCCTGCGTAGGCGAGGCTGCCGTCGCGACGGAATCCAGGTGGGTATCGGCGCTGTCGAGTTGCAGTCGGGCGAGGGGCTGGGCGACTGCGCGGGTGGTGGCGGCGCTCGACGTGAGCGCGGCGGTGGCGAGGGCGAGGCCCGGGAAGGCGCCTCCGTAGAAGTTGCAGCCGAAGCGCGGCGCACATCCTCCCGGCGAGATCTTCCGCTTCTTGGGGGGGAGTGTGCAGTCGCCGTCGGAGGAGGAGCCGGCAACCGAGGTCGGGCCGTTGTCGGAGCTGCAGCTGGGGCCGGCTGTGCCGTGCGCGGGAGTTGGGCTCGGGTTGGCTGGCGGGGGCGCGGTGTCAGCGGAGGGAGGCGCGGTGGGGGGCGTGGCTGCGGCTGCGGTGGCGGCTGCGGCGGCGGTGGCGGTGGCGTCGGCGGTGGCGGTACCGAGGGCACCGGGCGTGAGGAGGGTGGGGTTGGCGGCCGCCGCTTCGGTCGCTGGCACGGGATCGCCGTTGAAGGGGTACCAGTGGTCAAGTGCAACCGGGAAGCCGGCAGGGAGCGGCACGTGTAGGTTGATGTGTTGAAGCGCTGCCGGGACGCCCCCATTGTCTTCACCGTACTTTTTGTGGATCGCTCCGCTGCCGCCGATTGCCCCATGTGCAGCGCAGAGATCCCAGCAGCTGAAGATGCCGCGTCCGAGTCGAGGGATATAAAGAGCATAGACGGGCGGCTCCTTCTTCTTCTTCCCGTTGCCGGCGGCCCAGACCCCAGGTAGTAACGTGGCGAGGGTGATGGCTGGTCTGGAGCTGAAGGCGGCGACGCAGAGTTGAGCGGTGTACGGGTTGACGATGATGTGAGATATGTCGTAAAGAATGTCGTAAGAGATGACGGTCTCGGGACGGAACAGATCGAGGGCGTGTTGGCAGGACGACAGGTTAGGGCCGCCACGAGGGACGACCTCGCATCCTTTGGGATCATCGGCGTCCTCACCCGCAGGCACATGACCCCCTGTGTCCTGGTTGAGGGGCGTCCACGAGATGATGGTAGTCCAGTTGGCGGCGGTGGTGGTGTTGGCTGCGCGGTCACAAGGTTGCTGCGCAGCACAAGGCGGCTGGTCCAAAAGGAGAGGTGGGAGCTCTGAGGCTCTGGGCGATGGCTCAGGCGATGGCTCAGGCGATGGCTCAGGCGATGGCTCAGGCGAGGGCTCAGGCGATGGCTCAGGCGAGGGCTCAGGCGATGGCTCAGGCGATGGCTCAGGCGAGGGCTCAGGCGAGGGCTCAGGCGAGGGCTCAGGCGAGGGCTCAGGCGAGGGCTCAGGCGAGGGCTCAGGCGAGGGCTCAGGCGAGGGCTCAGGCGAGGGCTCAGGCGAGGGCTCAGGCGAGGGCTCTGGCGAGCCAGCGCGCGAGTCGGGTTTCGAACTGGAGGCCAGTCGACTGCCGTCGGGCTCTTGAGCGGCTGCGCCACTGGCAGAGGGCAAAACTGGTCGAGTCGCATTTGTCTGGTATTTGTCGGACAAACGCTGCACTGGTTGAAGGCAAGCGAGTTGAGGAGCGCGACTTGGCTCATCAGCAAGGCACTGCGAAGCTGGACGGGACGGGCGGTGAGGCGGTGCGAATGTGGGTCCATTCGGGTCGACCGCGGCAGCCAAGGCTGCGAGCAGCCAAGGCAACGCCATATGCGGCGGAACTTTTACTCTCTCTCTACTTGTAGGAAAATGACGGGAACACTTGACGGTCGCGGCCTTCCGACTCGCGCCTTCGCCTCACTGGCACTATTGTAGCCCTGGCCGGTGCGCGTGTGGAGTTGAAACTCCGGAGTAAAAATTCGAACGCGTTCTCTCACGGTGACCAAAAAATGTCCACCTCAGAGGCACCTCCGGAGGCAGGCCGCTGCACGCCGGCGACACAGCTCCAGCTGTCGAACTGACCCGCAGCTCCTCTCAGAGCGGGAACTGTGACAAAAGTTGACTGAGGCGGTTGTCAGGAATCATCATACGGATCACATGGTGGCTCTCTCATGACGGGAGACCGACCGACCACTCCTGGGTGGCACTGCCACCGGTGTCGCTCAACGTCCTGTCGACAGCGTGCCGACAGCGACACAGACCATGTTGGACGCGTCGAGTATCGACCTCTACTGCTTACCCAGCCTTCGAGTGTATCCTGGCTGTGGTCCCACACCCACTGGTGTCCATCTCAGAGACCGCAGGAGGTCATGAGGGTCGATGGGAGTGCCAACCCCACAATGCCTAAAAACCCAGCCCAGTAAAGCCGTAAAGAGGTGGGCGCATGAAGAAAAAGAAAAAAAATTGCGTTTTACCTGCGAAAGACACTACTCTCCCCCCCCCGTCACTTGTCCCCCTTGGCGAGGCGCGCCTCTCCCCCAGCTCTCGGTATCGCGTACTGCACGAGGCTACCGTGGGCCCCGCCTGCGCGCTGGGGGTTCCCTGCCCTGTCGGGAAGCCTAGCTCTGAACCTGGGGTCGCTACCTAATGCGGGGCTCCTGGACGGGTGATGAAGTTCGCCTTGAATCTCTCGTCTCGCTTTCCCCCCTACTCGCGTCCATCGGGGGTACTCCCGTGCTTGGCTCTCTGATCTCCCCCCCCCCACCCCCCCTTCTTCTCCTCTCGGAAGAGAAACCCGCTGCTTTCCCTAAAAATGGGGTCCGGGGTTTGGGGAAATTATTTAGGCCACATGGTTTCCCGCGGGCGCCCCCCGGAAAAACCCCCGAATGGGCCCAAAGAACAAAGGCTTTCCTTCTTGGGGGCCCTCGGGCCCCCCCCCCCAGGTTCCGGCCCCCGGTGTTCTCAACCTTCATTTCCACCCCCCCTAACCCCCGGTTTTTTGGGGGGACCCTTCTTTTTCGGGTGCCAAAGGGGCACCACCCCCTTTCCCCCCCGGGGG
>NW_005196346.1:0-13675 GCF_000372725.1 Emiliania huxleyi CCMP1516 | reverse complement strand
GTCTGCAAGCAGCCCTGCTCGGGTAACGGAGCGCGTGCTCGGTGGCCTGCGCGCGCGGCGTGCCGCCGCGCGCGCCTCGCGGTGAAGCGTCCTGCCGGGCGCGTCGCGCTCCGGTGCGGCATGGTGCCTGAAGAAGGTGCAGGCGCCTGTGCAGTGGGCGCAGACTGCAGTGAGAGGTGCACTGCGGCGCGCGCGTCGCGGCGTGAGTGGTCGTGCGCCTGGCTCTGGTGGTGCGAGAGGCGCGTGGCTGGTGCGGGCGGCTCGGGACAGCCATGGGGTGCCAGCACAGAGCAGACGCACATGGCATAGCTCTGAAATGGCGCTGCGCGTGTTTGCGTGCGCGCGGGGACGTACGTGCAGTTTTCACGCGGTGTGCGTGGAGAGGGTCATGCAGGGCGCCGGAAGCGCGTGTATTGGCGTGTGTGGGAGTTCGGGTTGCCCGTAGGGCGGTAAGATTCGCATGAGGTGGACCAATTCCCGAAAGAAAAGGGTCGAAGGGGGGGGGGGGGGGGGCGCATGAAGAGGCGCGGGAGCCGGGACGCAATAAAATGACGTACCACACATGGCCTGCCTGCTGCCTCGCTCGGCCTCGAGACAGACTCGACAGGTGTACACGGTAAACGGTAAACGGTACAGTACGGAGACATGCGCACGTACGAGACAAACCTACCCGCGCCCTATGATCATCTACCACCACGAGCTCCAGGCCCCCGGGCCGGCGGCATCGCTCACCGCCCCACCACGCCCTGGGCCGGCCGCCGACGGCCGAGGCGCCGCCTCGATCGCTGCCGCGACCGCCTTGACGTCGAGCGTGGCGTCGGGACCTGCGGCGACCGCTCCGCCACCCTCCTCGGCCCCATCCCGCGCGCAGAAGCTAACCCGCTCGGCGAGGGCGGCGGGCAGGACCGGCCGGACCACCGACCAGAGCATGCCAAAGGCGGCGGGCGCATCGAGGATGACGAGGGCTCCATACTCGCACGGGAAGGCGGCGGTGAGGAGGCGCGCGTAGTTGAGCTGCGTTAGGAGCGCGCTCGGCATGACGAAGCTGCTCACGTCGGCCGCGGTCATGCCCGCCAAATCCTGCACGAGAGAGACGCCGTGCGAGGTGCCGCCCTCCTCGCGCAGCAGCAGGTCCTTGAGCCACCAGACGTGCGCGCTCGCAACCTCGTCCAGCGTGTGCCCCGCGTCAAGCATGCGGCGCAGCGCGTCGAAGCCGAGCACGATCACCGGCCGCCCAGCTCCATCCCGCCGAGCAGCGAGCCGTGCGACGCCAAAGCGCAGGCGGTGGGCAGCCTCGGCGTCCGTGCACGGCCCCACGCCGGCGGCCGACCACGAGAGGTTGGACCGGACCAGCTGAACGCAGCCGTCGGCCGAGCCGGAGGCGTGCCACAGGAAGCACCGCAGCCAGCCGGGCTCCTGCCGAACGAGCCTCCGCATCGCCGCGGCGACGGCCTCATCCGCGTCCTGGTGAGTGGCGATGGAGAAAATAGCGGCGGTGAGGCTCGGGTCGGCGAGCGAGGATGCGGTGGACATTGTAATCCACAGTCGACCGCGGTATCTTATTTTGATAAGTTGCGGCTCGAGGGTGGCGTGCCTTGCAGGAGCGAGTGGTTCCGTGCGACTTATACCAGGCCACGCACCCGGCAACAGTTCGACGCGACGTAGCGAAGTTGGAGACTGGGTGGGTGGGGCGCCGGATGGCGACATGGCGAGCATTCCGAGCAAGCAAGCTTGGGAGCTCAAAGGGAGGCAACCCGCCCGGCAGCCTTCGCTGGTCAGCATGCGGGACAGCTCATATCACAGATTACTTTCTTGCAACAAACACCCTAGCAAACACCAAACAAATCTAACACTCACACATCATTTGGGGCCTCGACATACAACAAAAACAAAGCTATGAAGGGTTACAGTCTGTCGGGCATTAAGAAAACGTAGCATTAAGAAACCCTACCAAGCGATTTCCGCGAAAATCTAAGAAACCACGGCGCGCCGCAGGCGCGCCGGCTGGCAAACGCCGCAGGCGCGCAGGCCTGCAGGCCCGCGCCAGTGGGCCGGGCTGCAGCCGCAGCCCAATACTACGCCTCCGCCCCCTCCGTCGCCTCCCCTTCCGCCTCGGCTGCCCCCGCCTCCACACCTCGCCCTCGACACACACTCACCCAAGTCCCTCCGTTGATACAGTCGGTTGGCGTCGACGACCACAAGGTGCCGCCCAACGAGACCGACCAGGTGCAGCCGATTGATCGCGGCAGATCAAAGTCTACCTTGGGCAGCTGCTCGATGAGTGGCTCGACGACGAGGACAACCTCGATAAGTGGGAGTCGAACACGCTGACGGCCTCGGACCGCCGCATCCTCCTCGCCCACTGGTTCTACAAGGCCTCCATGAAGGCGCTCCAGGGCGAGGCCAAGCGCAAGTACTTCGAGCACGCCGGCGCCCTGCTCACAGCCGACGGCACGGACGACGACCTGCTCATCAAGCTGGAGGGCGCCCCCGCCGGCTACAAGGTGGTGATCCCGCAGCTTACTTAATATTTTATTTTCTCACGGAAACACGCTCGGCCCGGCTGACCTGAGTGCCGGCCGGGGCTAAGAAACCACGGCGCGGGCTGGGGGAGGAGGGTGGAAAGGCTTAGAAACGGCGGCGTGGCGCCGGATCCTGTTTTCTTAATGCCCGAAACAGACTGATGACTGTAGAGTTGTTTGGTATTGCTATTGGGTATTGCTAAAATCTCTCTCTCAACAAAACAATCCCCGAATCAAGAAGAAGAGCTAGAGAGAGAGATTTCTTTGTCGACATCAGTTGGATGGATAGTACCGGACACCTCTCTCTCTCTAGTAGATATTTTTGTTTGTAGTACCGGTAGCGCGGCTGGCTGGCCCTGCAAGCCATGGCTCTCGTGTCTCTCTGGTCCCTGTCACGTCGGTTTGCTCAAGCCCATTTCTTGCCAGAACCCAGAAGAGGGCTAACAGCATGTGGGTGTTGATCGATCGCCGAGCTCGCGAGATGACGGAGAAGTTCTTCCTAAATCACAAATTCCTGATTGAGGGGCACAAACAGCTCTCCCCGTTGATGCCTGGTTGATGCACCATGGAGGCCGCCGGGGTGCCTTTACCCTCGCCCCTGCGACGCGTGGTCCGCCCGCCGCAGCACGCCTCTCACGGCCAAGCGCTTCGCCTGTCGCAGGCAAAGAAGGCGAGGACCTGTATTACGCCGCCGATGCTCGCGGTTTTGCAAAGGCAAAGACACGCCTAAGTGCCCACAGCATCGCAACGCACTGCACACCCATGACCGCAATCCCGCTCCCACTTGCTCATCCCGCCGCCGCCTCGCCGTTCGCAGCGCCTTTGAGCTGCACGGCGGGCATCCTTCGGCCGCCGCGAGACAGTCACTTGCTCTGCAGCTGAGCATGACTCCAAAGTCGGTGCAGGTCTGGTTCCAGGCGCGCCGGAGCCCATCCTGTCATTTCCACGCTGCGTAGATTGATAGCCTCATTCGTCGCCCGTTTCCCCTCTGCCAGAACCGCCGGCAAAAGCTGCGGGCGATGCGGACGCCGGGCTCCGCGCAAATGTCGCCGGCGGCCGGACCCGGCGAGGCTAGCAGCAGCGAGGGGGTGCTACCGGTGTGCCGCGTGTCTTCTGACGCGGCGGCGGCTGCTGCTGCTGCCATCAACTCGGCGGTAGAGGAGCACCGCCTTTCGCAGAGTGCCTTTGTCGTTCCGCGATCCTCTGGAGTTGGGGCGGAGGCGGCGGCCACACCGGCCGTCGCCGTGGCAGGGGAGGGCGTGCTGGGAGTGCAGCCGTGTCCCTCGCCCAACGGCGGCTTCGCTTCGCGCGCCGCTTCCCTCGCGTCGCTCGCCGCCTCCCCGGGCCAGCCGCTCGCCTCCCCGGAACGCCTCCCCGCGCCGCCGCTCGCCTCCTCGCTGCCGCCCTGGCTGGCGCAGTCGCTCGCCGCGGCGCCGGGCTCGGCAGAGTCGCTGCTGACGCACGGCGGCGCCGTCAAGCAGCTCTACTCCGCCTCCTCGCTGACCTGCCTCGCCTCCCGCAATGTCTCCTCCCTCCCGCCCCACCTCCTCGTCGAGATTGCCAATGTCGCCTCGGCGGAGCAGGAGCTGCTCACTCTCGCCTCGCACCTCAACACGCGCAAGAGCCAGCTGCTCGCCTCCCTCGCGGCGCACGAGGCCGCCGCACCCTCCACCGCCTCCGCCGCCTCCGCCGCTTTCGCCGCCTCCGCCGCCTCCGCCGCCTCGGCCTTCTCGGCCTTCTCGGCACCCGCCGCAGTCTGCGCCGCCGCAGAGCAGCACCCGCCGATGCACTCCACAGTCCACCCCTCTCCACCGCCCGGGTCGCTCTCGCCGCCCTACCTCTCGCCGCCGTGCTGCTACGGCGCCGCGCCCGCCGCCGCCGCCGCTCCGTTCGCGGGCCACACAGCGCTGCCCTTCCCACGGCCGCCGGCGCCGAATTTCGTCGCCAGGCAGCCGGCGGCGGCGGCGGGTGTGCCGTGGGGCGAGGGGGGGGCGGCGGAGGCTGCGCCGGCCTGCGCGGCGCAGGCCCTCTCGGGCCTGCAGCTGCTTTCTTCGATGGCGACGCACCGCACCACCGGCGCCTCGGGCGGCGCACTCGAGAGCGCGCACCACCACCACGCCTCGCCGCGCGTGCCCCTCGAGGCGGTGTGATCGCTCACCGCCTGCCGGCGTCGCCCACACTTTGCGCCGCGTGGCGCGCTGGTCTGCCGACGCGTCGCTGGTCGACGGTCAGCCATTCCGTACGTGTACATTGCGCAAGAGTACGGTGCCCCACCGACGCTCTTTCGCCGCGCTTTCGCGCGGCACTAGATCGTCCGCCCCTTCGCTGCCTCCCCCGCCCCCTCCCGTCTGATAAGATGCCTTACCTCTTCGCTCGAAGCCGCTGGCTGACTGGGTTCGTCCTCACTGATCGTGCTGAGCCCGTGAGCCCGCGGTCACGGTGTCGTCGGTGCGGTGACGGCCTCTCTCGCGTCTCGCAAAACCGACGCATCTCAGAGATCACAGCGAGAGGGCGCTCCGGTGTGCATATGTACCGTACCGTCTCGAGTCTTGCGACCGTGTACGCATATCACGCGCGCAACGTCTAGTGTACCATGTCGCATGCGTTTTTTGCAATACACGCGTAGAGACCCGAATGAGCAATGAAAGCTGACAGAGACATACATCTGTCTTCTGCTGAGGGAGGGTCGGTACGTGTAGAGGATGTAGAGTGTAGCTGCGCTGTAGAGATGTAGAGCTGTAGAGCGCTCTGGAGCGCTGTAGAGCTGTAGAGCTCTACATCCGGCGCGTGACGAGGCGCCTGCGTTGTAGAGCGATGTAGAGGCGCTCTAACAACGTGAAATCTCTACAACAAACTCTACATCATAAGCGGCGAACGAGGCACGGTCGCTCTCCGATATGAGGCGCGTTGCACTTGCCAGTGCTGCCCTGGCCTTCTGTGTGACCGCCCAATGGGTGGGAGGTGCCTCTGCTGCTGTGGCATGCCTCACGGCTGCGACTGGCCGGCGCCTCGGCGCGTCAGCTCGGCTTGGCGTAGCGATAGTGGCCAGCGCAACTCGCTTGGACTCAACGCTCAGCCAGGAGCTCCCGCACGCGCTGGCGCGAGTCATGGCGCATGCAACGCGTCTGAATGCTCGCCTCGCCTCGCGCAAATGCGACCGTCCTCGCAGCCGACAGTCCACCGCCTGCTAAAGAAGCACTGCGACGAATGCGGCACCGGCGACGCATGGCAGGCTGGTCATGACGCAGTTATAGGGTGTTGTTTGCCGTCAGAGTGACTCTCTGTGTGTCAGGGATAGTCAGGGCCGTCCATCAGAGCTCCAGTAAGCTCGGAGACACCCCATTAGTGCGACTCGACCTCTTTGAGTCACTGCCTTCCCGGCGGGTTGGCTGTAGAGCCTCTACAACAAACTCTACAGCAAAATCGCGCTCTACATCGCTCTACAACGCACCCGCCTCGTCACGCGGCGGATGTAGAGCTCTACAGCTCTACAGCGCTCCAGAGCGCTCTACATCTCTACATCTCTACAGCGCTCTACACTCTACATCCTCTACACCCTCCCTCAGGTCTTCTGACTTCTCACATCGATGAGACCACGTGAGGTTCTCAGAGTGCGAGAGGAAACGATACAGTAAGTAGACAGTGCTCTGAGCTCGAACTTTACCGGTATGAGACCGGTATTTGGTGATATTTTGATTAATTTTGAAGTGGTATGGTATAGTGGTATGCGAAAGAGGAAAGTGGTATGCGGAGTGTTGATTAGTGTAGCGGCTGTGGGTGTGGTCCCAGGTGCCAGGAGGCGCGAAGCCATGCAAAAGTGCGGGTATTACCCGGGTATACCCAGGTTTTTGCAGGTATACCCGCAAAATACCCGGTATTTTGCCGATTTCGCCGATTTCGCCGCAAAAATGCACTCGGACTCGCTTTGTGGTTTCCGTGAGGCAGGTGGTATCCCATACCACTTTTTGATTAGTGCAGGCCTAGGGTTTGATTAGCCAAAAACTCCCATACCGGTAAAGTTCGAGATAAGTCTTACTGCGTGTCTGGAAATAGGCGTACGAGATTTAAGTGTCGTTCTCTCGTTCGCGTCTCTTATTCTGTATTCTAAAAGTAAAAACGAGCCGTGGACGTTTGCCATAGCGCGAGTTTTTCTTCACAGCTGTATACACCGTCTCCACAGCTGGGCATCGGGCTCACACACGACCTCGCGACGATGACTGTGCCACGCACACGGATCACGGTAGCGGGCTACGTCTAGCGAGCTACGTCACACTCACACGGCGGTGCTTCGCGGCCGCGCTGGCCCTCCCTTCGTCCGGCGAGGCCCGCTTCGCCGCCTCCGCGTGCTGCTCGCCTCGCACAAAGGAGCAGTCGGCCACCTCCGCGGCCGTCCAGCGCCGCTCCGGCCCGTAGCGCAGGAGGCTGGTCGCCAGCTCCGTGACGGAGGCTCCTCGCACGGGCGCGTGCGCGAGCCGCTCCGCGAGCAGGCAGGCGGAGACCGCTGGTGCGGGAGGCAGGCCGGCGAGCGCATCGCGGACCCACTCGGCGTCGTGCGCGGTCTGCGTCAGGCTTGGCCAGCCGGGCGGCGGCCTGCCGACCGCCTCGCCAATGGCGCGCAGCTGGGCGGCGAGGCTCGGCGCCCCGCCGCCCGGCTCGCGCGGAGCGGCAAAGGCGGGCGCGCGGGTGGCCATCTCGACGACCACGCAGCCGAGCGCCCACTGGTCGATCGGAGGGCCGTGCTGCGGCGCCGCGGCGGCGAGCAGTTCCGGCGCGCGGTAGGCCAGCTTGACCACCTCGCCGTCGCGCGAGAGCGGCGCGGGCGGGTTGAGGAAGGGGCGCGCCATCCCAAAGTCGGCGAGCCGCGCGGCGCGGAGGTCGGCCGAGAGGAGGATGTTGTTGGGAGAGACGTCGCGGTGCACAAACCACTCTCGGTGCATGCAGCCGAGCGCCTCTGCGACCGCCCCGGTGACGCGGGCGACGGCGAGGGCCGTCAGCTCGGCCGGGCGGTCGGCGAGCGCCGCCTCGAGGGTCGTGTCGACGTACGCGAGTCCGATCTCGACCTTGCCCCCCGCCATCCACGCGCCGAGCTGCTGCGCGAGGCAGGGCGAGCAGCGGGTGCGCAGCCGGCGGTGCGCGAGCAGCTCGCGGTAGGCGGCGAGCGGGACCCCCGAAGAGCGGCCGAGCTGCTTGCACACCTTGATGGCGATCTCAGAGCCGTCCTCGCGCCACGCGCGGTAGACAGTGCCGTAGGTGCCCTCCCCGACCCTCACACGCGACTCGCCGCCGAGAGGCGTGCACGCCGGCGGCGCCGGGGCGGCGGGAGGCTCGCACGCCGACGGCGGTGCGGCGGGCGGAGGGTCGCCGGCTGGCATGGGCGCCACCTCCCTGAGCTCCTCCCCCACCGCGCGGAGCTTGTCGCAGCAGCCCGTCGCCGGGTTCTCCTCGGTGGCGTGCTTGTTGGGCACCTGCCCCTCGGCTAGCTGGGCGAGAGCCGCGCGACGGGACGACGGGACCGAGTCTGGCGCCTCGCCCTCGGACGCCCCGCTCACAGCCGCCTCTGCCGTCTCCGCTGGCGGCAGCACGTGCGACGAGGCAGTGACGGAGGCTGAGCGATGCCGCGTCTCCGAAGCGGTCGTGGGGGCAGGGGAGGTCTTCTCGCGATGCCACCGCGCGAGTGCCACCGGATTCGGCGCCGGGCCGGCCTCAAAGCGCACGACCGGACGCGCGCCGCGCTTGGAGGAGCGAGCCGGAGCCATGGACGAGTCCTACTCGACCGGACGCGCGCCGCGCTTGGAGGCGGAGTCCAACGACGGAGCGAAAGAGTCGAAAAGAGCGCGAAATCCGTTTTTTTCTTCTGCACATGATGCTGGTGCTGCATGGTGCAAGGACGGAAAGTGTTTTCCCGGATTTCCTCTAGAAATTTCAAGAAATTCTAAAAAAGAAATTTTCGGGGATTCAGGATGGCATTCCGCTTCCGCTGGCCCGGCCGCCTTGTCAGTGTGCCTGTGGTAGTGAGAGACTGCGAGGCAAGTGGGTGGTCTGATGCTTGTAGGGCTTGAGAGTGGCAGTCGTGTAGGCATGCGCGATCCATTGCTCGGCTCGCCAGACGAGAGCAGCCCTCGCAGCTTCGTTGCGCTCTCGTTTGTCGTGGCAGCCTTGGCCGCTCTTAGCATCGCAAGCATTGTGATGGGCGAGACGGTGACGGAGCGGCTAGCGCAGACCGCCAAAAACCAGATGGCCGGCGCCACGGAAATGACTTCACAGACGGCCAGTGCCAAGACGGCCGGCGCGGAGAGTCGAGACGGCTTCTGGTACGGCGTGAGCCTCGGCGGCTGGCTCGTCATCGAGATCAACCCCGCGAGGCGAAGCAGCGTCTCCTCCCCCGACGTGCGGCCGCAGTGGATGTTCGACGAGGTCGAGGCCGCGTCTGAGCTCGACTTCGTCACGACGCTGCGCTCTTCCCGCGGCGACGCGTACGCTGTTCGCACGATGCGCAACCACTGGAGCAACTACATTTCGGACGACATGCTCGACGCTGCAGCGGCGCTCGGCGTCGACGCCGTGCGGATTCCCGTCGGCTACTGGATTGTGGACGCGCCGGTCAACAGCAGTTCCGGCTCCGCCCTCGAGTACGGCTTCTCCCCCGAGGGATTCGTCACCGGCGGGCTCAACTGCCTCGGCCGCATGCTCGCCCGGCTGCGGGCGCGCTCGATGGTGGCGCTGATCGACGTGCACGCGCTGCCGTGCAACAGCGGCTGCGTGAGCGACGGCATCGATTGCGCAAACCCGCTCGCCTTCTCGGCCGACGCGCTCGTCGGCGACATTCCCCGTTGCACGGGCGCGTGTGAGCTGACCGGTGGCGAGCGGGTGTGCGACGGCCAGGTGTACCACACGCGACGCGGCGGCGGCGGCGGCAGCCGGCGGTGGGTGGACGTCGGCCTGCGGAGCATCGCCTCCCTTGCCGAGTGGGTGGCGGCGCTTCCCGCGGCGGACGCGGCGGCGGTGGCGGGGCTGCAGCTCGCCAACGAGCCCGCGCTAAACTCGGACGGGCACGACGACGCCGTCAAGGCCTACTACCGCGCCGCGGTGACGGCGGCCCGCGCGCACCTTCCGTCGCTGCCGCTCTATCTCTCGTTCATTCCGCCCAACGACGAGGCCGTGCCGGCCTTCGTGGCGGGGCTGGTGGCGGCCGGCGCGGGGAGGCTCGTCATCGACCAACACTGGTACCTGAACTGGGTGAGCCCGCCCGGCTCCCCGCTCGGGTGGGAGGAGATGCACCGGCGGGCGTGCAGCGAGGCGGCGCAGACGTGGCGCCCCTACGTCGCCGCCGGGCTGCCTCTCATCCTCGGCGAGTGGAGCCTCGCGACGAACCACGACGAGCACGTGGACATCGCCGACGCGGCGGCCAGGGCGCAGCTGCGGCGCCTCTTCCTCGCGCAGCTCGCCGCCTTCTCCGCCGACGCGGGCGTGCTCGGCGCCTTCTTCTGGACTCTGCGCATGGGCTCGGGGTGGGACCCGCGCCCCACCGACGCGGCGCCCGACGGCAGCCAGCGCGAGGGCAGCAGCGCGTGGCGCAGCCGCGACGGCTACCCCTACCGCGTCTGGTCGCTCCTCGAGATGGCCGAGCAGGGCGTCGTGCCGCGACGCGAGGAGGCGATGGCGGCCGCCCGGACAGTGTGCCGTGGGGCGGGCGAGTGAGGGTGGCAGACTGGCAGTACCGCGTGCGCCTGATGCGTGGCGGCCAAGAAATAGACCGGTGTCCTTACCTAACCAATTGGCATCCTACCAACCATCTTGCACACTCGAGACCGTAGAAAGCTCTACGTCTAGGGGGAGAGTCCGATGCACAGGCTTCTGTGTTTCAGAGTTTGTGTGTGTGGCTTTTCTGTGCCGCGACGCGCGAGGACGACGCATGACGGCTTCTGGGTTCATCTGTGAGAGTCGTGATTTCTCTCGGTCGGGACTCGGCTTCTGAGAAAAGCCGTCGGCCGCGCCTTGCTTGTCGTGAGCGAGAGACTCGAAAATTCTTACTCGAGGCACGAGGGAGTTTGTCGGACAGGCGAGCGCCAGGGAGGCCGTCAAAAAAATCGGCGCTCGTTCCTAACACGGCACGACGGCACCGGGCACGGGACTGACGGCGACGTGGCACTTGTGAGCTCACTCAGGGCGATCGACGGCGACGGCGGCGGCGAGCAATTGTGAGCTCCGCGCTGCTTGTGAGTGCACGGACACGCGGCGCCCCGCGCATTCACCAGGGCCGGATTATTGTTGGTAAGTCAGGGTGTCAAGCAATTAGGGCCACGCCAGGACCAGAAACCGGCGTGAATCACGCCTCGCTGGAGACGTTTTACCCTCCTCAGACACGGCAGAACCAGACACCAACCAGCCATGGGCGACGTCGCGAACCTCTCGACGGCATTGCTTGAACAGATCTACGGGTCCCATGAGGCAATGCACGCGTTCGGGCGGCTTGTGGTCTCGCGAGCAATGGGAAAGGCGGGGTCTGGCGTGACGACGATAACGTTGACTGATGCCTCATATGCGCGCGCGTTCCTCAACTTTGTGCACGTCACCACGAACGTCTCGGCGACAACCCCCGCAGTCCTTGCGCTCGACGCTGAGACCAAGTGCGCCATGGATCACCTCGGCGTCGCTGTGGTGCGCGTCTGGCGGCCTGCAGGGTGGGATCGCGACCGCTGGTTTCTGGTCCTGAAGACGCATCCAATCATGATGGCACTCGAGCGCGGCGTGCGCGTGATCTTCTCCGAGATGGACTGCTTCTGGCTCCGCGACCCGCTGGACTGGTTGCAAATTCGTGTTGTCAGCGAGCCCAAATGCAATGGGTGCAGGGAACCGGCCGACATGCTCGTGGAGCAGCATAGCTTCGAGCGCTTGGGAGAACCGAACTACGGCTTCTTCATCGTCAACTCGACGATCGAGACCATTCGATGGTGTCGAGGCCTGTTATCATGGGCGTTGTCTGAGCACTTTGAAAGCAAAATGGACCAAAAGGTGTGGTACTTTGCGCTTGCCGGCGTCAATAACAAGACGGAGGGCGCCGCGTACAGGGCGGGTGGCATCGCTGAGAGCGCACTGCAGCACCGACTGCGGTTCAACCACATCCCGTATGAGGCCCTTCCCCATTTTGGGCGCTTCAATGGCGGTCCCAAGATTCGCACTGCCGACATTCATTTCGTTCGGAGCCACGCACCGTTCGCGATTCATATGTGGGGCGATGCAGGACAGCAACGCATCCGAAAGGCAGCGCAGATGGGATCGCTCTTCATCGACGACGTGAGTATTGCCGGCGGGTGCAACCATACCTCGAACTACACCTGACTTGCTCGTTCTGTCTGTTTGCACGCCATCACCCAGCACCCACCGCGCAGCAACGAGGAGGCGAGCTCGACCGCGCAACGCATCGCGCGTTGGACGGGAGGAGACGGCGAGGGTGGACCGGAGGGCGAAACGATCTGCTGGGAGGCCCCGGAGCGCCCTCCTAAGCGAGGAGCCACGCGCCGCGAAGAAGTCGCCATGCACAAGCCCAATCGCCATGCTTGCAGAGAGTTGCGGCGGATGCCCAACCACCGATGTGTCACGGCATGTCAATGCAGATCCTCAGCCAGCACGCCATACTAGTGCATGCTTGGTGCATGGCGAGTCCTCTGTCGGCGTGCATCGGGTCGGTGCGTCAGTTTGTCTCCGCCGCATGTGCTCAGAGTGCGAGGATGCCGCCGAGGATGATCGCGGGCATGAGGATGTACTCGGGCAAGTAGTTGTACTGTATCGCGCGCCTTGGGAGGGGGGGGGGGGGTGGCGGGGGGCTTTTTTCCGGACGGGACACAAGGTCGAAACAACGTAAAGCCGGATTGTGGATTCGCTGTCCGCGCTGTAGACAGGAGCCAAGCCGTCGTCTCTCAGCTACGTCTGCTCTGGCGTTGGTTGCGGTCTCGCTGGCTCCTCAGGGCCTCAGCAAGTCTGTCCCCGCTAAGCCCCGTCCTGAGTGCTTCACCGAAGCTGCCGCCCGTGCCTCTGCCACCTGGCTGAACCGCTACCGCTGCTCGAGAGGTGTCAAGGCTGCGGATCAGGCGCCCGTGGTGACTCGACAGCGACAGCACAACACCACATTACCTGCTACGGTAGCAAACTCTTGCTCTCTGCTGCGCGCCTGCCACACGGTCCAGCTCGTTCGGAAGGGGCCGCCACCGCAGGCGATCGCGCATCATCCGCCAAACAGCCAGCATGGAAGCCCGCCACTGCTCACCCGCATTGTTGTAACAATGGAGTATCGGAATGCAGGCCGACTTGGCAACATGATGTTTTTGTACGCAGCAGGTTTTGGTATGGCTTGCCACAGCGGCGTCAGGCTGATGCTGACAAGCTCAAATCGAAGCCGGTCTTTCTGTAATGCCTTTCCAGCAGCCCTAGCTTGTGACAGCGCGGCCATGCATAATGACCCCGACATGCGTCAGCCCTGGCACAATATTGAAAATGAGCTCCTCTCATGGCAGCCGCGTCCGTGGTGGCCGCTCCATCCTGGTCTCAACAGGGTTGGAGGCTATAGGCAGTCCCCGGCATACTGGGAGGGCTGTCATACGCAATCCCTTCGAGACCAGTTCCGCTTTGCCCCTGCGATACAGGATGCAGCCGCCCAGTTGCTGAGAGCACATGGATTGGTGGTGACATCGATTGATGGCCAAACACCCACCGCCCAGTGCGGCAGCGTTTACGCCCGATTTAACGACAGCACAGGAGACGGCTACTTTGATTGTCACCCAACGGAGGCCTTCTACTCGCAAGCTTTGCCGCGTCTCGCCGAGATGTTACAAGCGCGAGGCAAACCCAAATGGGTATTCCTCACATCCTCTTATGCAAGCACTCCCGCCCAGCGCGAGGCTCTGTACGCCAAAGGCAGTCGTGAGGCGAATGCCAGCGTTGTGGCCATCGACCATCGCAACCCCGCCGTCGTAATGTGCGCGCTGTCTATGTGTGGCGGTGCGGTGTTCAACTTTGGGTCATTCAGTTGGTGGGCCTCCTTTCTCACCGGAGGCCCTGTCGTCTTCGATGCGACACTAACGGACAGCACCAAGAGACGTTGGTGCTCATCATTTCATCATTGGCAGCCTTCCTGCGGTAGAGATGCCGAAGGTTTC
>NW_005196347.1:0-1335 GCF_000372725.1 Emiliania huxleyi CCMP1516 | reverse complement strand
TACCCCTTTCTCTTCGCACCCCCTCCTTGCGCAGTGTCCCCCGCTGTGTGTCGTCGTTATCGGGGCACGCTATCTCCTGTCTGGGCAGGGCAAGCCACACGGGTTGAAGAGCGCAGCTCCGCAGTCGCCCGAGACGATGGCCTCCGGCGAGGGCGGCTGCGTCCCTGCGTCGCACGAGGCAGTGGTGGTGGTGGGCGACTGGCACGGGGAGCGGTGGCGACTGGCGGGGCCGCTGCGGCCGCCTGGCAGCACCATCACGGCCGAGCCTTCGGTCGAAGCCATGGACTTTTGTCGAATCTTCAGAACATCCGGCTCGGTTCCACTCTGGTGCTCACGTCTTCTTTTTTTGCTTGCCGGCACTTAAAATTGGGAACACCTGACCCCTACCTACCTACCTACCTACCTACCCTATGGGTACTACTCGTACACCAACTAAGAAGAAGAAGAAGAAGAAATCTCTCTCTCCCCCAACTAAAGTGTGTAGGTGCGTTGTTGGCAAATCAAGCAAAACAAAAAAAAGGCGGAGGCAAGCGGCGAGTCGCAATTCCAGGGGTCCTTGTGGCGGGCCACCCTGTCCAGAGAGGCATGGATGCCAATCTAAGGGTCTTTCGACCGAGTCTATGTACTATGATGTGTATGTACACAGGATTCTTTTTCCTTCGCGGCAACGCGATGGCGGCAAGGCCTCTTTGCGCGCCCGCCCTCGTCACGCCGAAGACCAACCGGCGTCGGACCGCGGTGAGACCACGCCGCCCCCCGCGCCCGCCCGCGCCCGCAGCGTGAACACATACGCGCGTCCCTCATCACACGGAAACATACGCGCCAGCCGCGCAGCAGCCTCACATGCAGCGCCGACCGCATGCTCGCGCCCTGGGCCGCCGACGACCCGGTCGGGCGGGCTGCGCGGCCGCCGTACACCATCAGGCAGGCGCGCGACCACCCGCAGCACGCCGCAGCCCACCGCGCAGCCCTGCCAGCCAAAGCTGCGCCTCCCAGCTGCACAAACAGGCGCACAACAGAGCACAGCGCACAGCACACGCCGGCGCGCGCGCAGCACACGCAGACGCACGCGCGATTCCAACACGCACACGCGCACAGGCACCAATCAGAATCTTCCCAGGCATTATCCTGACTCCATCCAGGCAGGAGCTGGCTGCACCTCGCGATATCCCGCTCCATCTCGCCTAATCTCGCCCCATCTCGTCTAATCTCGCCTCGCCTCGCCTCATCTCGCCTCATCTCGCCTCATCTCGCCTCATCTCGCCTCATCTCGCCTCATCTCACCTCATCTCGCCTCATTACGCCGCACGACGTGACCCGAGATCGACCCGAGAT
>NW_005196348.1:0-1336 GCF_000372725.1 Emiliania huxleyi CCMP1516 | reverse complement strand
GCACTCTCCCCCCCCCAAAAATCCCAAAATAACAAAACCATCTCTCTCTCTGTTGTGCGAGGCGTGAACCGCGCCATTCGCTCTCACCTGGCAACCCTGTCTGCACGTCTCGCGCGCGCGTGAACAGGGCCTCTCTCTCCCTCTCGCCAAGAAAAGCTTTCCCGTGGGTGGTACCAACATACCCTCCCTTTATCACTATTCGCAGTCTTCCCTGTTTGTTACAAGAAATCTTGAATGAGAAGAAAATCACCCCTTTGTTTGCCGCTGCGCGCTACTCTACAGTGGGTTGCGGGCATTAAGAAAACAGGATTGGGCGGCACGCCGCCGTTTCTAAGCCTTTCCACAGCCCTCATCCACCCCACGCCGTGGTTTCTTAGCTCCGGCCGGGGCACTCAAGCCAAACAAAACAAACAGCGCCATTCGCTCTCACCTGGCAACCCTGTCTGCACGTCTCGCGCGCGCGTGAACAGGGCCTCCGACCATACGCGGTGCGCTGTGCGTTGGTTGAGAGGGCCGCAACCTCGGCTGGACTTGCATATGGCGTCATCTCCCTGACGCTCGACCCACATCTGCTGCAGGTAGTGGCCGAGTTGCGGTTGACAGCGTCTCTGCAATGCCGACACAGCCACCACTCCGCCCGCAGCTGCGGCATTGTGCGCCATTCGGCGGCCGACGGTGTCTGACCGCGCTGCGCTCGCATCTGCAAAGACACCGCCGCAAATGCCGCCGGACCTGCATCCGGAAGAGCCAGGATTCCGGCTGCCGCCGATGCTCCATCCCCCGCAACGAGCGTGCGATGCTGCAGCACTGCGCCAAGAGAGGCGCAGCAACCTCGACCCGGGTGTTGCTCGAGTCCGCAACGCCCACGGGGCGAATGCGATTGCCTGGCCCTATCGCCAAGCGGCTCTGCTCCTCCTCTTGTCTGGCAGCAATCGCACGCTGCGGCACAGGCCGCGTTGGCGCCGAGGAGGCGGCAAGCCTCAACGCGCCTACCCGTGGCATGCCGCCGGATCGGGCCAAGACTAAGGCTGCAGGCGTCGGCCCCGGCTGCTGCGAGGGCCCTCCCGTTGAGGTGTCCATCTTATGTGCAGTGGGGCTAACACTGTAGCGCGTCGGCAGGATCCCCAAAACCGTCGTAAAACCCCCCAAAATTGAAGTCGACCGCCCAAAGCTGTCCCCCCCCGCAAACTTTAAACCTCCATAAACATCATTTTGCAGGGGCTCGACCGCCCAAAGCCGTCCGCCCCCCCCGCAAACTCTAAACCACCATAAACTACACAAAACAGGGGCTCCAGGCCCCAAATGATGTGTGAGTGTTAGAGTTGTTTGGTATTGC
>NW_005196349.1:0-1336 GCF_000372725.1 Emiliania huxleyi CCMP1516 | reverse complement strand
GTGCGCCGGCTCGAGCGCCTATCGCCAAATCGCGACGTTTGAGCGCAGCGCACGCGTACCACACGTCACGCGCGCGCAGGAGAGCTTGCGGCACCGCGGTAGCGTGTACTCACCGAGGGCATCGCGCCGAAAACCCCGCGCATTCCGCCCCAGCAGAGGCTGCAGCCTCTGCACAAGCTACACCACTGTAACAATGGTGAGTACTTGTGGTTGAGTGGGCTTGCTTGCTCCCTAAGCCGGGAGCAAAAATGCAAGAATTATTCGAGAACCTCGAGACGGACAGAGGCGTCGAGGGCCCCCGCTCTTTCTTTCCCTCACATAGCGGCCACTCTTCGGATCGCTGGTCGAGCGAGCGACCCGGGGGATGCCCCGCGCGCCTGACCCAGGCGCGAAAACGAATCTGCGAGGCGTGGCCGCTCACATGCGGCCCGATGCGCGATGGGGAGGAGCGGGGCGGACTACGGGGATCGGCTTCTTACACAGCCCTTCCTTGCAGCGAGCCCCCCTCCAACCCACCCGCGCTAGGTCTCGGGGGACGCAGGGGTCACTCCCGACGACCTCGGGAACTAGCCGGGGCAGTCGGAGAAGGGGCAACTCCGTGCACTGACGGTCGGCCGCCAGAAAACACGCCTGCGTGGATCGCGTCACACCAATCCTCGCTACCCAACGCGGCCAAAGGATATCCACCTCGAGCAAGGTGGCAGAGCGCGTGCACGAGCAGCTCGTCCGGAAGCTCGTCCACGGGCGCGGGCGCCTCGGCGGCGGTGATGCGGGTCTGCGAGCGCGTGCACGGCGACTTTTGCTGCCCGCGCGAACGGCTCGCGCTGGGGCGCGCGTTGGCGGAGATGGAGGAGAGGACCATGGGTGGCTACTGCTCGAAAATGCCGGTGCTTTGACCGCCAACTGCCAAAAGAATTAACCTGTCGCCTCTCGCACACGCACGATTCAGCCGCACCACACCCCTCTCCTTCCTTAAAATCCCTGTGTGGTGGCGGCGTGCCGTCCTCCCATCCCTCCCTTGGCTTGTCCGTTTTGTTCCTTTCTTTCTGCACGATTCAGCCGCCCCGTGCGAGGTCGTCGTGACCTGCCCCTCGTCGCGCCTTGATCGCCTCCGCCCGCCGGCAACTGCGAAAACCTGAGGGGGCGGCAAGTGCGAAAAAGAATTTAAACGATGCTGGCGCACTGCCCCCTTGTCAGGATCGCGCGAGCAGCTGTTTCAATCGCGCGGCACAGCTGCCAAAAAGAATTTGCGATGCGCGTGGTGATCTCCAAAAACGGACTCTCGGCGGTCGAGCAGGCGTGCTTTTTGATCGGGGCGGCAACTGCGAAAAAGAAT
>NW_005196350.1:0-1336 GCF_000372725.1 Emiliania huxleyi CCMP1516 | reverse complement strand
GCCACAGCTTGGCCCCCGCCGCGTGCATCGATTCGTGCTTCTTGTGCGACAGCATCCGCGCGCGCTCCAGGATGGGCGCCATGTCGACGGCCCTACGGCAAAACCGTGGCGTTGACTCCACTACCCTCTCCTGGCGGCCCGCGCGCGCGCCGGCGACCCGCGGGCGTTGACGTGTGAGATGAAGGAGATTCCCTTGCGGCGGAGCGTGTCGATGACCACCGCCACCTTGCTCCCCGCGATGTAGCGCGCCTTGCCATGATCCCCCGGACCTCTGCGGAAGCCGGCGCGCTCCCAAGTCAGCTGCGTCAGACCGAGGTCGTGAGCGCGCTCCGCCAAGACCTCCGCCGCGGCGGCGGCGGCGCGACGGTCGCTGCCAGGCGCGTTGTCCGGGAGCCGATCGCGCACCGCCTTCTCGAGCGATGTCGCCTGTCCACGGCCAGATGGTGGGCGGCGCTTGGCGGGCGAAAGTTTTACGGCGCGGGCCGCCCGGCGCGCCTGCAAGAACACGTTGCCGCTGCGGTTGTGTACCACCTGCAACGTGGTCTGGCGGTTGGTGAGCACGAGCTTGAGCAGGTTCTTCTCGGCCACCAGCTTCAGGAAGCGGCGTGAAATTCCCATCTTTGCCTCCTGGTTGTTTGCGGAGTCGGCGCCTGGCGGGCCTGGGCGTGCAACTTGAGTCGCTCCAGTGGCGCGATTTCTGCCACGAAAGACGCCTCGCCGGCGCTGCATCGGCACCCGAAAGGCCGATCCGTCCCGGCAGCCTCCCGGAGCGTGCACCCAAGCGTCCGCCACCGCCGGCTCAGCCCCGGCTCGACATGACTCTGGCCCGCGCGGGGTCGCCGACGGCGCCGAGTCGGCGCCAGAGGCACGCCCGGCGGCCGGATGGTCGCCTCGAGCGCCGAGCGGCTGCCGCCACGGTCACTTACGCTCGAGTTGCGCCAGGTGCGCCTCTCGGTGGCTCGGCGTGGCCGCACGTGCTCTATGTAGATGTCTGATCTCGCTCGACGGTAGGCGTGCTCCGTGCTCTCGCCCGATTCTCTCCCTGCCGCCGGCCTCCGCCCCCGAGCGACCGCTGCCGCACACCAACGCTTGCCGGTATGACTGCCGTCGCTCACTCAGCCGTCCGTTTGTCCTCAGCGCTCGCACGACCGACGTTCTTCCTCCTATGCGGCCTCGCTCGGGCCCGCTCGTCGACACGCGCAACCAGCAGACGCCCGTGTCGGAGTTTCTGTGCCGGCTTGGAGCTTCCGTCGCTGATGGGGGCACGCCCGGGCCCGGCACTCTCGCACACCATGGAGCGCGGCACCGCGCGCGCTCACGCCGCCCACCTTTGCTG
>NW_005196351.1:0-1336 GCF_000372725.1 Emiliania huxleyi CCMP1516 | reverse complement strand
CCCCCCCCGGTAAAACCCCCAGATTTTTGTTGCCAGACCTAAAATATCTTCCCCCAGGAAAAGCACAGATCTTCCCCAAAGGCATAATGGAAAAAACCTTCTTTTTTGATCGGGGGGGGGGGGGGGGGGGGTCGGCCATGAGCTTAGTTGTAATGAGTGCAGGGATGCTGGGTTGAACAAAATCGAGGGACGCGACCCACTTCGCCACAGACGGTCCCGTGCCTCGCCGCTATGACGGGCACACGCCCCGCCCCGTCCGCTGTGTGCCCGTCTTTGTCCGGAGTGAATACTCCAACGCGCTCGTCGGTGACGGCGTCCCCGGATTTCGCCGCGCTCGGGGAACCTCGACAGCGCTTTCGGTGGCATGCAGCTCTTTGCGACAGAAGCCTGGAGAGCAGCTCCTCTGCTGCTCACACACTCTGCACAGTTGACACAGCCTACTGTGCGGCTGCCACAGCTGTGACAGCGATGGGCTCGCCCTCACTGGCCCCCAGTCACTTGTGCTGCGGCTTGTGTGAGCGACACTGCTCGGCGACTGCCGGCACACTGTGAGACCATGGGTGTGAGGTTAAACCACGCTACCAGCGCTTGGTCACATCGGCCCCGAGGTCAGATCCATCTACTCTGTTGATGACAAGACTTGTCTACCGGCTGGAGCCGAGCAGGAGGGCCCGGCGCACAACCCCTTGGTCAACTCACCCTCCACACCCCGTGTAGCTGCTCTCTCTTTATCTGCCTTTGTCCGCGCGGAGGAGGCCGAGAGTTGTACTTGGCCTATATACTCTCGGCCTCCTCCGCGCGCCGCCGGGCGCGAGTGGGAGCCCTCGTGCTCCCGCTATCAAACGGAGTCGTGCGTGCGCAGGGCTCCTCTTTGCTTTCTTCTACTCCCTACTATCAAATCTCGTTCCCGTCCTACCAGAGAAGGTTGCTTCCCCCAGGATTAGTCTACTAGTACAATGTGAACAGCGACGCGCTCGAGAGCGCCTCCTCCTTGTCCGCAAAATGGATCCACCCCAAGGCGAGGGGCGCCGCACACCCGTCCCGCCGGAACAAAGCGCGGGCGAGCCTCCGCCGCGCCGCGCCGCTAACCAGATGCAGCTGCGCTCGCGAGTGGTGAAGGCCGAGCAAGGCAAACGTGGTGACGACGCAGCCCGAAGCGAACGGCGGCGGCGGGGAGGGATGGCCGACGAGCCGCGGTGACGCCGCTGGCCCCGCGGCCGCATCACTCTCGAGTAGCGCCGCCACTCGTCCCACAATTTGGCTCAGCAAGCGCGCCGAGCCCGCCGGGGAGCTCGCGCGGCGCTCCTCCGCGGCCCACCCCGCCACGACCGCGAAG
>NW_005196352.1:0-1336 GCF_000372725.1 Emiliania huxleyi CCMP1516 | reverse complement strand
AATTTTTCGGAAAAAAAATTTTGGGGGGGAGGAAATTTTTGGGCCAACAAAAAGACCCCCCCGGGTATTATTAGGGGAAGCGGAAAATCGCGAATACGCAAGTTTTTAAATCCCGGGGGTTTGTCCCCCTCACCGTGGGGGGGGGGCATTTGGGGGGGGGGGAGTTTGCCTTTTAGGGGGCCCCAATTTTGTTCGCCACCATTTTTTTTCCGCGGGGTTGGGTCTTCGATTCAATTGGTTAAAATACCATCCTTGGGACCCCCTCCCTCCCCCCCCCCCCCCTCTCCCGAGTCTGGTGCGCACGGCGTAGACTCGACGGCTGTCGACTACTCCGACAATCTCCCGCGACCTCCCGTGATCTCCCGTGGTCTCCCGTAGGCTCCACCGCCGTCGACTACTCCAACCCAAGGGCACCCGCCTGGCAGCGGCCTCCCCACGTGCTGGATGGCTGACAAACGGTTGACTGGTGGACTTGCGCTCCTTATTAGGAGCCCGTCTGGAAGCGGGCTGTCGGGTCCGGGTCGCGCTCCGTGTCCATCTACCGCGCGTCGGACCTGTCGCTCGTCTGGGACTCGGGCGAGATCGTCCCGAGATCGTCCCGAGAGCGTCCCGAGATCGTCCCGAGATCGTCCCGAGAGATGGACTTGGGACTCGGGCTCGATCATCGAGCTGGAGGCCAACCTCGGGCCATCTCGGGGGGGGCGAGGTCTCGGCCCCCTCTCTCGCGCGCATAGGCTCGCTCCTCGAGCAGGAGGGCTGCAAGGCCTTCCCGTGGGCGCACAACGGCGAGCAGGATGAAGACTACGCGCTCATGTACGGTGTTGCGTACAGCCACGCCTCCGCCGGCGGCAAGAAGGACATCGCGGAGAAGAACACGCTGTCGCCGCCCGCGCTGGACGGCGACGCATGCCACGACCGCGGCGACGGCAAGCCCGGCCCTTGCCCGTTGGGCAAGACGGTGGATGAGCGCTCGTGGAAGGACGGGCCAGGCACGCGCCGGACACGCTCGTCGCCCGGCGGGCGCTCTTCACCGCCGGCGGGGGGCGTGACGAGGCGCCGTGTGCCACACCGTAGGCATACAGCAGGGGCTCGCTGTGGGCGTGGCGTGCGGCCGCATGGTCGCCGTGGCGGTGACCCGCGCAAACTCGCTCGCCTTCGGCTTCGACGTGACCGACCCAACGCAGCCGGCCTTCCTCTTTGTGCATCATCTCTCGCCCGCCTCCAAGGCCACGGGCTAGGAAGGGGGGGGGGGAGGGGGGGGGGACTCAAACCCGTGTTGTGCTCCGACGAGTGATCGGGCGGACACGGACTCCGCCGTATTCTGGTGGATCCACCG
>NW_005196353.1:14817-19610 GCF_000372725.1 Emiliania huxleyi CCMP1516 | reverse complement strand
TTGGCGTACGAGACCTAATCACAGCAGCAGGCGGTGAAGACGGGCTCTTGATAGAGAGCTCCAAAGCAGCAGAACGAGAGGCCATGTACACGTTGAGGTTGTTGTAGGCCGCGATGGCAAACTGAACGTAGATCGAGACAACGATTACAAGCCAAGGCGGGTCCCGCGACATCGTAGTAGAAGCTGGGATGGGCACTTTGGGCGAGCTCTCATAAATCGACCCTAGGCGAGGGCCCACAGAGGTGGTCCTCATCGGGGCCGCCGGGTTGACCACTGCGTCCGAGACGTCGTTCTTGATGGACTCATTGTGCTTCAGGACAACAACATCATCGTCCTTGGTGGCAAATTCGTTCGACTCAGGAACCGAGGTGTGCATCAGGTAGCTCGCCAGCATGCTGGGCGGAACCACCGCCAGGAAGGCGAGCCGCCAGCCCCATGCGGCATAGGTTTCGCTGCCGAGCACGGAGCGGAGGCCAAAGACGATGGCGGCAGAGAGCATGGAAGCGGCGGCTCCACTGGCGTTGTTCACGCCGACGGACTGCGCGAGCGCCCCCTTTCGGTCAGAGGTCGACCACAGCTCTGACTGGATCACGTTGATTCCTCCCGCGGCGGCGCCCGCAGAAAAACCCTGGACGCAGCGCAGCGCAACCGCCGGCACCGCGCTTTTCCAAACGGCGCCAACGCAATAGTCGATTGTTACGCCCTCTTCTCCGCACACCGCGGGAATTGTGGCCATCAACGCCGTCGAAAAGGCCATGCCGAGCATGGCCACGAGAAAGCTGCTTTTTCGCGAGTACGCATCGGACAGCTTTCCCAACACAAAGGCCCCGACCGGTCGGAACGCGTAGCCCAGTCCAAAGGTTGCCCAACTGGCGGTTTCGCTCCCGGCAAAAAGCTGGACCGATATGTCCGACTGCGAGTATCCGTAGATGCCAAAGTCCAGCCACTCGAGCATGTTGCCAAGCATGACTACCAGCGAGGAGCTGTAGAGCTGGAGGACGAGAGACCAGTACTTACCCGCATCGGAGCGGGGGAGCGGCACTGTGCCGCTCTCGCAATTCGTTGAGATAATAATGGTGCTCGGTAAGGTTGCGGCGCGCGTCGTCGGGGGGGGATGGCGCTGGCGTCGCGCTGGTCCGTCCCCTCCGTCCAGAGCGAGGACAAGAGGCTGTGAATTGCGCGCGGGCCTTCTAGGCCCGCGGGTAGTCTCCCCCCATCCCCAGGCAACCCGAACTCTGTCGAGCCTTCGCTCGGATGGGCTGTAAGGTAGTGTAAAGCCGTAAGCCTTTCCCCTCTCAGTGTGTACATACAGTGACAGACACGAGACACAGTGGGATTCCTGTGGGATTCAGTGTGTTTCAACAAGTGGAGCGTGGAGGTGTCGTCTCGGACTCGGTCTCCAGCTCCCTAGCTGTCGGTGGCCTGTGCTCTTCTGAGACCTGTGCGGTGTGTCTCGCCAGAGTGCAGAGAGTGTGATCGAAACTCGAATCTGTGCACATTACACGCGTGTGCTGATCCTACGCGGTGTCGGGCGCGAGGTCAGATCCATCTACTCTGTTGATGACAAGACTTGTCTACCGGCTGCGGGCTGGAGAGCCGAGCAGGAGGGCCCGGCGCACAACCCCCCTGGTCAACTCACCCTCCACACCCCCCGTAGCGGAGTCTCCTGTTCTCTTGGTCTTTGCGCGCAGAGAGATTACAGATTTCCATTACCTTCACGAGATATGGACCGGGGCACGCTGAAAATTTATTTACTCTCTCAGGTGATGCGATGATCCTGCGGCGCTCTGGAGCTCCACACTGCTGAAACGGCGGCGCTGCGCGCACACAATGGTCAATGCCGCAGCACGCGCCCCCGGCTCTACCGCCTCGCGGCCGAAGCGGCCTTGACCGCCACGAGGCCGATCGTCGCCGCTAGGCTGCTCGCCGCGATGACGCCGCCAAGAAAAGCGGCGGCGGGCGGCTGCGCCTCGGGGGTGGCGGGCTGCTTGGCGGCAGCCTTGGCCGGAGCGGCGCTGCGGACGGTGACCGTGAGGCGGCTCTTCCCCGCGGAGATCGTGGTGCTGATTGCTTCGGCGAGCGACTCGTCGCAATGGATGAGCGCCTGTGCGCGGGCGGTGCGGCGTGAACGCGCGAGGCGTCCCGAGCGGCGAAGCGCCTGCTGATCTCGGCTAGAAGTCTCGACTAGATCTCGGCCAAGGCTCGGCGAGTGTTGGGGGGAAGTGAGAGCACGCCTGGTCGCCGTCCTCGTCAACATAGACCAGCGCGCGGATGGCTGGCGACCCCTCGGCGAGTAGCCGCTGCACCCGCCTCCGCAGCTGCGCCCAACCGCCGCCGCTGTGCGGCACTCGCTGCACGGCGCTGTCCCCGTCGTCGCCCGTGCGGACCTTGAAGGTGAAGCGGCCGCGCGGCGGCACGGGCGGCGGCGGGGCCGGGGCAGGGCTGCCCGCCGCAGAGACGGAGTCCTCCGGCCGCACCTACTCACGCGCTTGATTCGGTGAACAGCGCCTCGCGACGTGCGAGACGGTGCCTTGCCCGAGCCGGCGCCTCTGGTGAGAGCGGCACGCCTCCCACCGCAAGGCCCGACCCCGAGACCTCGAGACCCCTCGCGTCCTCGAGGCCGCGCGGCGGCGGGTGCACCGGCTGCTCCGACTGCCGCTGTGCCGAGAGGGCGGCTGCCCAGAAGGAGCGCAAGTGCGCGCGGTCCGAGGAGGCGCACACGTGCGAGAGCGACGCGCAGACGAGCTGGAGAACGTCGAGCAGCGCGAGGGGCGCCCCGCCGCCCGCCGCCCCGCCGACCGCTTCGGCGCCGCTGCCGACAACGAGCGCGTGGCTCGCGCGCTCATCTTGCAGCACCGAAAGCACCGTCAGCACCGAGGCGTTCGCCGGAGGCGTCGGCGGCGGCGGCAGCATGCAGTCGCGTGCCGTGGCGCCGTCGAGGCCAACCTCGCCGGCCAACGTGCGCAGGAGCGAGCGCGGGGTGACGAGGCCGAGGACCTCGCCGCCGGCGTCCGCCACGAGCACCGCGGTCGCCGCCGCCGAGAGCAAGCTAGCGGCGTGGCGGGCGGTCGCGTCGGGCGGCACGAGCGGCGGAGGCTGCGCCTTATCGACGAGGCCGCCGAGTGTCGGCGTGAGGACCGACCGCAGCGCGGGCCCGAGCAGAGAGTCGCCGCTGCCGCGCGCGGCCGGGTCGAGGGCACGAATGATGGCGCTGTCCTCCGCCCTCGCGCACTCGAGCAGCTCAATGGCGTCGAAGAGGCAGCGGGTGACGTCGAGGAGGGCGAGGGGAGCGCTCGCCTCTGCGAGCACGACGAGGTGGCGGAAGCGATTCTGAGTTAGGGTTGAGAGCGCGTCGACGGCGGAGCAAGCGCGGTCGACGGCGCGCGGCGCCGGCGTCATCACCTCTGCGACAGTCAGCACCTCTGGCGGAGGCGCGCCGTCGCCAGCCACCGCCTTCCGCGCGAGGTCGGTGGCGGTGACGATGCCGGCCAAGCTCCCGTCGGAGGAGGTCACAAGGACCGCCTCGACGCGCCTCTCTGTCATGAGGCGCGCCGCCGCGGCGACACTCGTCTCGCTGCCCACCAGGATGGCCGGCGGGGGGGAGAGGTCCGACACGGACCGCGCGACTCGCGGCGCTGCGTCGCGGCGGCGCGCCGCTCCCGCCGCCCTCGCAGCCTCGATGCCCAAGTCGGTCGGTGACTCGGCAGCAGTGACGAAGCTGAGGCGGGAGAGCGCCTCCGCCGTGGGGGAAGCTCCGCCGCCACCCCCTCCGCCTCCTCCTCCGGTGGCGCCAGTCGGGAGGGCGCCCGAGGCGGCGAGAGTCGCCACTCTCGACGGGGACGGCTCGCCGCGGCACTGCTTCTTGTGCGGCGGCTCCGCCCTCGCGCGCTCGCGCTCGTCCCTCCGGCGCAGGCAGCGCCTCCAGCGCGCAAAGGCGCACCGCTCGGCCGAGGCGGTGGCGAAGGCGAGCACCACCGCCTCCCGGAGCCGGACGCGGGCGAGCGCGCCACGGAGTGCAGCCTGGCACGAGACGGCCGCCGCAGCCCTCGCCGCAGCCCTCGCCGCCGCCGCGCGGGCGCCCCGCGCGAGCGTGTTCGCAGCGGCGGCGCAGCGGAGTGTGAGCCAGGCCTCGAGGCGGCGGTGGAGCGCGTC
Organism: Emiliania huxleyi CCMP1516; assembly: GCF_000372725.1. Lineage (NCBI taxonomy): Eukaryota > Haptophyta > Isochrysidales > Noelaerhabdaceae > Emiliania > Emiliania huxleyi. The sequence goes on along the minus strand of NW_005196353.1, from coordinate 15,458 downwards.
GCGGTAAAAGGTGCGGGTGCGGCCGCACTGCCACTCTGCCGCTCCAGCCGCACCAAGGGCGCCCTCCCCCTCGCCGCCGTCCCGGGCCGCTGCCGCCGGCGCGAGGAGCGCGCAGACGCGGGCGCAGGCGTCGGCGGCGCCGAGCTGCGCGCGGTCGGGGCGCGGGAGGAGGCCGCCGTACCGACGCACGAAGGCGGCGTGCGTGCACCGGTACGGATAGCCCTGCTGCCGGACGGTGGCGGCGGCGAGGATGCCGAGGGCGGAGAGCTGCTCGCGCACCGCCGCCGGGTCGAACCGCCACGCCTCCTTCTGGCGGTTGGACTTGACGCAGCGGACGTACCGCCGCGAGCCGGAGTCGAGCCGCGCCATCAGGTCGGCGAGCGAGGCGCGGAACTGCTCGCTCACCTACTCACCATCAGCGGGGTGTTCACTCCCTGATGAGCCAGTCACAGACGGCGAGCGAAAGTGCTCGCTCACCGAACGCGCGCGCATCTTTGGCGACCGCTCGTCCGGCGCGCCGCCGTCGCCCCTCCGGGCGGCGGCGGTGCCGTCGCCGAGCGGCGCGAGGACGCGGCCGGCGGCCGCCTCTCTGCCGGGCGGCTGCCTCGCGTGCGCCTCTCCAAGCAAGTGGCTCTGGTTGT
>NW_005196353.1:8248-14717 GCF_000372725.1 Emiliania huxleyi CCMP1516 | reverse complement strand
GCTCCGCCCGCCGCCGATGCGTGGCACGCGGTAGCGCGGGTGCGGCGAGGCGGCCCGGGGCCCGTGCGTGGCGTGCAGCGACTGGAGGAGGAGCTGGTCCGCGGCGCTGTCCTGCGCGAGCCGCCACGTGTCGTCCGTCGCCGAGAGGATCCTCCCGATGAGCTGCACCGCCGGGGCCGAGTCGAGCCACTCCACGTGCGGCGTGGCGATGCCCTCCTCCCCGTACAGCCGCACCTCGCGGCCGATGATGTGCTCGTTGAAGTGCTGCTGCAGCGTCTCGTTGGCGAGGTTGATGAGCAGCTGCTCGAACCCGCTGACCGCAAAGCTCTCGAAGCCGTAGATATCGAGGATCCCGATGCCACGCCGCGCACCGCCCTCCTCGTCGCCATCGCCTCCGCCGCCTCCGCCGCCTCCGCCGCCTCCGCCGCCTCCGCCGCCTCCGCCTCCGCCTCCGCCGCCGCTCAGCGCCTCGTTGCAGACGGCGACGAGCCACTTGAAGACTCCAGCGTACAGCACGGTCGCGAGCGCGTCTCGCTTGGCCGCCGCCTCCGAGGCGGAGAGCGGCCGGAAGATCTCGACCAGGCCTCCGCTCGAGCGGCGCCGCCGCGAGCCGCTGCACGGCGCCACGAGCCGGCGGCGGCAGAGCGCTCCCTCGAGCTCCTCGGCCGAGGTGCCGAGCAGCGAAGCCACCTCCGCCAGACGGGCTGGATCCTCGGGGAAGGCCTGGCCGCCCTCCCGCGGGTCGGCGGAGGGGCTGTCCCCGCCCCCGAAGCGGACCTCGCCCAGCAGCAGCACGGCGGCCAGCACCGCCCAGAGCTGCCTCCGCCCCTCCGCCCCGAGGCCCATCTCGGACAGGAGACCAGACACCTCGCCAAAGCCGGCGGCGCCGTACCGCTCGCCGGTAGCGGTGGCGGTGGCGGCGGCGGCGGCGGTGGTGGCGGCGGCGGTGGCGGCGCCCTCGCCGTCGAGGTACGAGAAGCGGCGGGCCGTGGCTGGCGAGGCCGCGTCCGGGAGAAGGAGAGCCGCGCGCGCCCGCTCACATAGCTCGGCTGGCGGCGCGTGCAGCAGTAGGTAGAGGATGTGGAAGTTGCCCTCGCCGGCGGCGGCGCCGGTGACACGCGTCCGCTCGAGCAGGAAGTCGACGATGCGCGCGCCGCAGATGCGCGACGGCGCGGTGGCGGCGGAGGAGGCGGCGGTGGCGGAGGAGGCGGCGGAGGAGGAGGCGGAGGCGGAGGCGGAGGCGGAGGAGTAGTGCACCTCGATGAGCTTCCCGAAGCGGCTCGAGTTACTGTTCCGCCCGGTGGAGGCGTTCCCAAAGGCCTCGAGCAGCGGGCTGGTGGCGAGCAGGAGAGCGGGGAGCGGAGCCTCCTCCTCCAGCTGCGCGATGAACTTGAGGACCGACTTGGCGCACTCTGTCTTGCCGGCGCCGGACTCGCCCGAGACGACAATGTACTGCTTGCCTGCTGCCAGCTCGGCGTGCGCCGCAGCCGCGACGGCGAAGACGTGCGGCGATGTGGCGCCCTGCGTGTAGTCCTCGAGGAGGACCGCGTCGTCGGCCGAGGCGTCGGAACCGCGAGGCGCCCACGGGTTGAGAGTGAGCAGGATCTCGCCCACCCACGTCGCGTTCTGGCGGGAGGCGAAGCGGCGCTCGACGGTGTCAGCGATGGTGTCGGCCGAAAGGACGTCGAGCGAGAGGAGGTCGTCGGTGGCAGACGTAGCGGGCTGGCCTCCTCTCGCGCCGCCGCCGCGTCGGCGCGCAGGCCTCGCCGCTCCGCCTCGAGCGAGTTGACCTGGCCCTCGTACGACCGGATGTCCTCGTCGCGCTCCGCGAAGACGCCGCGCCTCCTGGAGCTCTGCGTGAGCGGCGTCGCCGTCGACCGGGGCGCTGAGCGCCTGGAGCTGCCGATCGAGGAGCTCCAGCATCGATTTGAGCACCCCCGAAGAAGAATTCCTGCCTCGAATAGACAGCATCTGGGAGCCACTCGGCGCCAGTTCGAGCGGCGGTCGGCTCGGCCACTGCGGGTGCGACGCATGATAGAGCTGCTGGGCGCCGCATCGTGTACTACCGACCCACGCCAAGGCGCGGGGCGGTGGTGCTCGCCGGCGCTCGCGGTGCTTCGGTGCTCGAGCGCGCTCAACATTGTGGTCGTTCAGGGCGGCTCGCACAGCGCCCGCAGACACACACACACACACACACACACACACACACACACACACACACACACACACACACACACACACACACACACACACACACACACACACACACACACGCAAGGGCGAGGACACGCGCAGGGGCCGCACCTCTAGCGAAGCCCACAGAGTGGGAGACTCCTATCACCGCCCTGCCACCCACGTGAGCCTTTTGGCCGCCTCTGTCAGTGTGCCCGTGGTAGTGAGAGACTGCTGGTGAGAAGCCGGAGGAAGGTCGCTAGTCGAGAGAGATCGCCAGTGGAATAGGGAGTCCACCGTGCTGCGAGCCGCTGTCGCTGTCCCTTGTCAGGAGCAGGAGAACTAGGAGAGCGCAACCAGTAGGAGGCCCGCGCCTGCCCCCGTGCCGCCGGGTGCAACCTGTCCTATACGAGAGAGGAATCCCTGGGACCCTGTCGTGTGGGTGAACCCTGCCCATCACTCAGTTCCTGGCTCTTGCGAACATACCCGAAGGTGGACTGCTGACAGTTTTTGAGAGAGAGAGAGAGAGATTTTTAGCACAATACCAAACAACTCTACGTTCAGTTTTTGCGTGAGGACTTGAGTGACATTTTTAGATGCAAAAAGAAAAGAAAGAATACAGACGAGCCCAAACGAGGGATGGGGGAGGAGGACAGGGTGAGCAGGATTTTGGAAGGACAAAAAGAAAGAAAGAAATAAACAAACATACGACCCAAGGGAGGGAAAGGAGGACGGCACGCCGCCACCACACAGGGATTTTAAGAAGAGGGGTGTGGTGCGCTAGCCGCCCCTCCCCTTAATATGTTCTGTTTCGGCAGTTTCTTTTTGACACCTTCATTTGCCCTCATTCCAGCCCGCATCGGCTTCCAATGCACAGCCCGCCTCCACAGCGCAGCAAACTGTCGTGGCCGACGGCGGCGCACGGCGACACACCCAGCGTGCGCGGTCACCTCGCCGCTACGCTTTCGCTTGTGATGGTTCGCTCGCTCCTCCTCCTCGCCTGGAGGTGCATCACCACCTGTGTCGCGACCGCTGCTGCGCTCCTACTCTCCACGCACGGCCCAAGGCCGGCGGGGTTGAGGCGCACCTCGAGCGAGGTGCTCCGCCTGAGTCACCTGGACGCAGCCCCGTCGACGACGGAGATTGTTTTTGTCGGGGACGCGTCATGCGGCAAGAGCGAGCTCCTCTGCGAGGCGCTCCGTCACCGCCCCGTGGGCTTTGCCGCCGCCGACGAGGCGCCGGGTCTCGAGGCGCAGCGGGTCGGCGTCATCGTGTGCTCGGCCGTGCAGGCAGACGGTTTCGAGAGCCTCCTGCCGTACGTCAAGCGGTGGCGGCTCGCGCTGCGCCGCGACTTTGGCGGGCGGGTGCCGGTGGTGCTCGTCTGCACCAAGGCGGACCTCACCCCGATGCGGCTGCCGCTCATCCAAGCGCTCGAGGAGCAGGGCGTCGCCTGCCTGACCGTGTCGGCAAAGGTTGGGACCAATATTCGGCACCTTTGGCAGCTCTTTGCGCGCGGGCTGCCGCCTGCGCTGCTGTCGACGGCGGCGCGCCGCCACGGCCTCCTCCTCCGCCTCCAGGCGGTCGGGCGGGGGTGCGGCCCGCGCGCACGGCGCGCGCGGTGCCTGCGCGCAGTGCGGAGTATCCAGGCGGAGGCGCGCGGCCGGCTCTCGCGACGGAGGGCCTCCCTCGCCGCCGAGCGAACGAGGCGCCTGCGCCGCCGCGCCGTCGGCGCCGCCGGCGCGTCCGCGTGCGCCGTATGTGCGGCCGCCGCCGCCGCACTGCAGCAGCAGCAGCAGCAGCAGCCGATGCTTCTCGACGCTCGCAGCGCGGTGTCCGCCCACTGCTCCTCTCTGCTGACGCCCGAGCTGCTCGACCTCGCGTATGGCGCACTCCTCGTCGCCGCCGTCGCCGCCGCCGTCTTCGTGCAGAAGGTCGGCCTGCCCATGCTGTTCCAGCTCCGCCACCGCGGCGTCGCTCGCTATCGCTCCCTCCGCTGCAGGGAGCGACTCCGCCTCCGCTCCGCGTGTGCGGGGTGCGCGCACCGCCTCCGCAGGGTGCGCGCGCTCGTCCCTTGGCCCGGGGCGCACCCGTCGCCGGCCCGACCGCCGCCGCTCCAGCTGTCGGATGCCCCGCGCCCGAGCGCCGCGCCGCTCGGCGCCGCCGCAGTCGAGGCGTGCGCCGAGATGATGGAAGCCTTTGAGAAGCGCGCAGAGTCGCCCGCCAGCCCCGGCCGGCGCGCTCCACGCAGCCGCAGCGCCTCCGGCCGCCTGCCCACCCTCTGCGAGAGGGGAGACGGGTTCGGCCCCCTCGCGCTCCGGCGCGTGCTGACCTTCCCCTGAGGCGCTCCGGCCAGAGGCGCCTCTCCGCAGCCCGAGTGGTGTGTTGACAGTGGCGGTGCGTGATTTATTGTTGACAGTGGCGGTGCGTGATTTATTGAGCGAGCGTGGCGTTCTTTGGAGCGTATTGACTTTGTGTGTACGTATGCGTGAGTGTGTGTGTGTGTGTGTGTGCGAGCGAGTACGTATGTGCCTCTTGTACGTATATTATTTTATTAATCTACCAGCTATACCACATTTTCTGGCTCGCAGCTCTCACAGGAAAAAAAGTCTCCTTGCCATGCAGTATGAATGTGTATACGTGCTCGTGCACGAGAGGTGCACCAACCGCAGAAGCCAGAACGTCGTGTTTTGCCTTTGAAAACTGAACAGATTTTTTTTGTGCGTCTCTCGCGTTCTCACTTTTCTCTCCACACTCTAGCGCCGCCGTGTCGCGCACACATAGTGCGCACATGCTCTCCCCTCAAACTCACAGTCATGCTCTCATGGCTATGCACCGGCTCGCTCTCTTAGAGGACTAACTACACTCTACATGAATCCGGCGACGAGGCCGACGATGACTGCTACGAGCGCGACGGCGAGCCCGTCGTTCACGCGACTAGACCTGGATCCGTGCCGTCCTCGGATCCGCAGGTCGCCCTCCGTCTCGCAATCCCCCGCGCCTTGCGCAGCCTGCGGCGCGGCGGCGGCGGCGGCACGTCCGCCCCCCCCGCCCCCCACCCCTCCCAGCTCGACCCCGCGCGGCTCGTCGCCCGCCTTGCCGCCCGCGTGGTGCGTCTCGTCCGGCAGCGAAGCAGGCAGCCACTCCGTGGGGGCGGGATCCTTGGGGGCGGGAGCTGCTCGCCGCCCGCCCTCGCCGCCGCAGGAGCACTTTGCCAGCAGCGTCTCGTCCACCGCCCTCCCCTCCCCACCGTCCGCCCCCTGCGCCGCCCAGCTGACGGCGGCGTGCGTGGCGAGGCAGGCGAGGCAGAGGAGGAGGCCGGCGTACAGAAAGTGGAGCCGCACGAAGAGTGCGTCGGCGGCGGAGCCGGGCCGCGGCGGGTGCAGCTTGCACCACACCTCGCCCGCCATCCGGCCGAAGCCGAGAGTGTACCCGACGGCGAAGGAGGCGGCGGCGCCCGTCGCGTTTGCGCGCCGCCAGAGCACGCCTACCCGCAGACCCGGCCACGGGTCTGGGCGGGCAGGCCACGCTCGCGCCAAGTGCGGCGGGGGAGGGGGAAGGGGCCGAGGAGGTAGACAGAGACGATGGGCGGCGCGAGGTACGCCATCACCGCCTCCTTGTAGAGGAAGATCTGGTCGGAGAGCACGTCGATGATCGGCAGCCAGAGGAGCGTCAGCACCGCGAGCAGCGCGCAGAAGGCCTGGCCGACGCGGACCACCTGCAGTGGTTGTACGGAGCTGACAAGGCATTGCACACCTCGGAGATGGCGCAGTCGCAGCCGACCTCGTGCGGGGAGGCGGCGGGGCGGAGCCAGCCGCGGTAGAGGTCGAGGCAGAAGAGGGAGGCGGCGGCGGTGAAGACGGAGTCGAGCGAGGACATGCACGCCTTGGGGTGTGAACGACGCCTCCTCACCCCCCCTGCCCTGTGGGGGCCGAGTCGAGGGAGGGGGTGCGCACCGCGACCGCCGCGGCGAGGTTGAGGCCGAGGAGGCCGGGCGGCAGCGTGTGCTGGAGCAGGAGCGGGAAGGCCTGGTTGGGAGTGGCTGTCCCGTTGGCGGGGTAGAGCTCGGCGTCGAAGAGCTTGCGCGCGATGATGCCGGGGTCTGGGGGGGGGGGGAGGGCTGTTTTTTTTTTTGGGGTTTTTACGTTTTTGGGTCTTGTTTGTGTTGGCGGCTTGGGTTTGTTGGGCCCCTCTTTTGTGGTGGGGGGTGGGTGTGGGGCCTCTCCTCTTTGTTTTGGTTTCTCCGGGGCCGGCCTTTGTTTTTTTTTCTTTTTTTTCTCCCCCCCCTCCCTTTTGTTTT
>NW_005196353.1:2595-8148 GCF_000372725.1 Emiliania huxleyi CCMP1516 | reverse complement strand
GTGGTCGTAATCTCGCGCGCGTAGAGGAGGCACTTAACTACGCAGCCCAGCGGCCCCTCTCGGCTCCTCTCGGCCCCTCTCGCCCCTTCTCGGCCCCTCTCGGCCCCTCTCGGCCCCTCTCGGCCCCTCTCGGCCCCTCTCGGCCCCTCTCGGCCCCTCTCGCCCTCTCGGCCCCTCTTGGCCCCTCTCGGCTCCTCTCGGCTCCTCTCGGCCCCTCTCGGCCCCTCTCGGCCCCTCTCGGCCCCTCTCGGCTCCTCTCGGCCCCTCTCGCCCCCTCTCGGCCCCTCTCGGCCCCTCTCGGCCTCTCGGCTCCTCTCGGCCCCTCTCGGCCCCTCTCGGCCCCTCTCGGCCCCTCTCGGCTCCTCTCGGCTCCTCTCGGCCCCTCTCGGCCCCTCTCGGCTCCTCTCGGCCCCTCTCGGCCCCTCTCGGCCCCTCTCGGCCCCTCTCGGCCCCTCTCGGCCCCTCTCGGCCCCTCTCGGCCCCTCTCGGCCCCTCTCGCCCTCTCGGCCCCTCTCGGCCCCTCTCGGCCCCTCTCGGCTCCTCTCGCGGGCGGGCCTTGGCATGGTGGACGGTGCGGGTGGAGAGCACGCGCTGCACGATGGCCTGGTCGAGGCACCAATACCACACGCCTGCACCGCGGCCTCGCGTCACACGAGGCTGGCGGGGCGGAGGCGGGCGGGCGGAGGCGGGCGGGGCGGCGGCGCTCGCCAGCGACGTGCTGGCCGAGGAGCATGCCGAGGGTGGGGAAGGAGGGGTCGTCGGGCGGCTTGTAGATGTGGAAGAAACGAGACCACTCCTATCACAGTCACTAGTCATGCCTCGTGCCTCATCGTGCATGGTAGATCTGGAAGGAGCAACACTCTCCTCGCTGGTCAGCGAGGGGGGGGGCTCGCTGCGCAGCCCGCTCATCCCGCCCACTCGCCCGAACCCGACGGCGGTCATCGTGACGGCGCCAACCAGCATCACGACCGACTGGGCGACCTATGGTTGGCGAAGGAGGAAGGATGGACTGGTGTGACAGTTGCTGTTGCGGGAAGGCGGGGTCGGCGACGTCGGTGACGATGACCGCCGCGAGGCCGCCCACCGCGGTGTAGCAGGCGGTCAGCCCGACCAGCCCGGCGGCGGCGATCCACCTCGGCCAGCCAAAGACGGAGGTGAGCACCGTGGCGGCCGAGTAGATGGAGACGGAGAGCTTGGTGAGAAGGTAGAGGACGAGCGAGATGAGCGAGAGCCAGCGGCGGAGGCGCGGGCCGTACCGCCGGCCGAGGTACTCGGGCAGCGTGGCGATGCCGCAGCGCAGGTAGACCTGCCGGCGTCATCGGGCAGCGGCAGGGAGTCAGAGAGAGAGAGAGAGAGAGAGAGAGAGAGAGAGAGAGAGAGAGAGAGAGAGAAGTGAGAAGAGAGTTGTGTGTGTGTGTGTGTGTGTGTGTGTGTGTGTGTGTGTGTGTGTGTGTGTGTGTGTGTGTGAAGGAGAGATAGAGAGTAGAATGAGTAGACCGGAGCAAATAGCCAGCCGAGCAGAAGAAGGTGGAGCGCGGCCGACCACTCAAAGTAGGCACAGGCGACTCCGGTGGCGGATGCCGAGCCCGCGAGCCCCAGGAGGTGCTCCGACCCTACGTTGGAGACAAAGAGCGAAAGCCCTACCGCTGGCCAGCGCATACTGCGGCCCGCGAGGAAGAAAGATTCTGCTTCGTCCTGCCCACCGCCATCGCCGCCGCCGCGAGCCCAGAAGATGATGCCGACGGCGGCCATGCCGACAAAATAAAGGGCAATGAGAGTGATGTCGATCGCCTCAAGGGTGACCGGCATCACGCAGGTGTCCTGTCGCCCCGGTGTGCTCGGTGTGCTGCGCGCAGCAATTCCACCAGCGGTGTGCCACAGCTCGGTGTGCTCCAAGCTCCGCCTGGCGCAAGTAGTATTTGTTTTCTTTTTTCGCCATCGTCCTCCCTTATTGTTACTTCCTGTCGTCTGTTGTTTGTTGTGCCCTTGTTTGTTCTCTTGGCACCTTGGAGTGCTGGGGGGGGCGACAGGGAGGATGTGGCCTTGAGTTATGTGTACGCCTACTCAGGGTGTGTGGCAGCCCGCTCGCTGGCTGTGGTGTGTGTCTTGTGAGCCTGTTTGTGTCTGTGTGTCGCTCGTGCGTGCCGTCATCATCTGTCCAGCGTCCACCCATACCGCGTTGGTGTCCAGTCCGAGCCTGGCTGTTCTTCACCTTCCTACATACATACATACATCCCTCCGCGCGCGGCATGATCGTGGCAAGCACTCCCTTCCTTTGCTGCCGCTTCTCGCTTCAATTCACGAAGGGTCCCCTGTGGTGAGACCGCCCCCTCCATGCCCTCAACGAGAAGCTGCAAACTCCCGCGGGTCCCCGTCCGATACGTCTGAGGTGCGAGGAGAGGAGGAGCGTCGCCACTGCGCCCTGAGGCGCGGCGGCGGCGGCGGCGGCGAGCGCTCCGCCCGAAGGGCGAGGGAGGCAGCGCCACGTTGCGCGGCACAGCCGTAGCTATCAGTGCGCCGGGGATGTAGCCAGGACTCTGCACCGGATGCCCGCAGAACCAAGGGATGGGAAACGCCGTCGAGGCCGGGTGTGGCCAGGAGCCGGCAGAGGGCGGCGGTCCGTTCGGAGGTGAAACGGAGTGCAAACAGAGTGCAGAAAAAAGCGCAACTTTCAACCGCGGATAACCTCAGAGGGAGTGCGAGTGGCAGAAAAGCGGCAACTTTCAACCGATAACCATTTGGTGGCTCGATTCCCAGCGAGGCGAGTCAGGCGTATTTACTGTTTTGGGCGAGCCGCGCCGCCGGATTGGGATTATGGTAGATGAGAGGCCGCCGCCCTTGCAGGGCGACGCGGGCCCAGCCGCAAGCTCCTTATTGTCGCAGACGGCCTGAGGTCGGCTGGCTGGCGGTGAAGTCGTCGTGGCACCGCTGGCGAGGCGAAGCGCAGCCGGCGAAGCGCAGCCGGCGAGGGGCTGGCTCTCGTCTGCAGGCACGAGCGTGCGTGGAAACAGCTGGGCGGTACCGCCCTGGCTGGCCGCGGGCAGGAGGTCGTGGGAGAGGGGCGTCGCCGCGGCTCGCGGCGGCTACTCCTGCGGCTTGCCGAGGAGGGCGTTCCTCAGCCAGGTGTTGCCCAGCCCGCCGAGGCCAAAGGCGGGGAAGATGCGCATCGAGCGCGCGCCGACCGTCTCCGTGTACTTTTGGCGCAGGAACGCCAGCCGGTCCGAAGCCGTGCGGCCCGAGCCCAGCTTGTGCACGTAGAGGTCGTACGCGATCAGGTGCAGCGGCACCGTCAGCCACTGGATGGCCATCACGGGCGCGATCTGCGAGACGTACTTGGCAGTGGACGGCGAGTAGTCCCTCTCAACCATGGACTGGGAGATCGCCGGCGGAAGGGAGAAGGCCGTCGCCATCGTCCCGAGGTCGCGCACGAAAAAGAGGCTCCACGACACGAGCGGGAACGGAGCCGGCGGCTTGCCCGAGAACCATATGCCAAAGATGCGGTCCTTGCTGGCCGCCGCACCGAGGTTGACGAGGGTGGTGCTGGCGAGCTTGGGGATCTTATTACTCCTGCTAGAGGCTTCGCAGACGCTGTCGGTCCAGTTCGCCGCTAGGTAGGTGGCGGTGTACACGCCGTGAACGACAAAGTACTCGCGCGACGTCAGAAACTTGTGCGGTGTCGTTAGGAGTTTGACCAGCGCAGTCCTCATAGACGCGCCGAGCGTGTTTGCGCCGGTGGCATTCTCGACGACGGCCTTGTCGATGATGGTGACAGGGATGGACAAAGCTGCAGAGGCGATGAAGGCGGCGGCGAAGTCTTTAGCTAGGGTGATGGCCTCTGGGACCGCCCAGCTCGAGGAGCCGCCCGTTCTCTCGACCGCCTCCGTGCTGGAGGTGAAGGGCGGCATAGCACACGCGCGCGTGCTCAGTTCTCGAAGCTGGTCGGCGCACGCTCGGGCGGGCGGGCCGGCCTCTTGTAATATGGTGCCCACTGGGCCTGCCCACACACACCGGCCAAACACCGGCGCTGCGTGCGTCGCGTTCTTTTTATTTGCTGATTTTTGGTTTGCGCTTAGTGTGGCGTCCAAACCGGTGCAACACCGCGCCGTTCGTGAGAAGGGGCGGGGGGGGCCGAGTTCGGCTTAGGGGGTTGTCCGGTGGAGGGGCCCCGGGCGGGCGGGGAGGAGCAAGGTGGGTCGGGGCGGGCGGTCGGGGCGGGGCGGGGGCGCGGGGCAAAATTACTCGCTCGGGTCAGGGTGTAGGTATATTTGTTTGGGTGGGGCGGGGCGGGGTGGGGATGTTGGGGTGGGGCGGGGCGGGCGCCGGAGTGGGAGTCATATCTCATATGACTGCTGAGCGAGAGGGAGTTTTAGCAATACCAAACAACTCTACACTCACACATCATTTGGGGCCTGGTTTTGATGAGACTACTCTCTCTCTCTGGTTTTGTGTTGTTGCTGCTTCTGAGAGTTTTTTTGTTTGTCTGCTTCTGGTGGCGACGGCTTCTGAGGAACGTCGCCCGCGCCTTTTCTGTCGTGTGAATCGTGTGCGACCGCCTGGGGGCAGTCTGTGGGAAACTCGCCGCGCACAGGAAAAAATTAAATCATCTTTTTTTCTTCCCTTGCGTGGACTTGTGCAGGAGCGCCCGCCGCGGACCTAGTTCCCAACCTCCCCGCGCGGGGCCGCTCCGGGGCGACCCGGGCGCCCTCCGACCACGCTGCCACACTACTATCCTTCACCAGTAATGCTTGTCCCAGCACGAACTGCGCTCGAAGAGCACAACTCGGTAGATCCTCTTCATACGTCGACCGCCGATGCAGAGCAGGGCGGTGCGGCTGAATGCGCCGCGGATTCAGAGACCGCTGACATCACCGCGTGCCATGCGACACCGAAGGGTTCGCGGCGGTATGCACGCCTCGCCACCGGTTCCGGCGCCGGTGCGGAGGACGGCGCTGACGAAGGCGGCCGGACTACCCGGCGCGAGAAGCGCGAGAGGCCGCGCCGAGCCCGAGGCCGGACGAGACCCTCTCCCCGCGTGCAGCGTCGCGCTGTGGAGCGTGCGAGAGTGGGCGAAGCTCCATCACCACTGCAGCTGTGCAGACACGCTGCTGCCCTATGCACAGTTGGGCTCGCGCCCGGGCTCCTCCTGATGTCGATGCCCTTTAGCGGTGAGGACGCACCACAGGTCGTCAGGCGCCCGCACCGATCGCCGGCGCAGGCTTGGTACGACGCGTACGTATTCTGGCGATCGGCACCCCCTCCCGACCCACCGCTGCCACCGCCATCATCGCCGCCGCCCGCTCCACCGCAGCCCTCGAGCCCGCCACTGCCGCCATCTCCACCGCCGTCTCCACCGCCGTCTCCACCGCCGGCGTCGCCTCCTCATCCGCCGCCGCCCGCACCGCCACCTCCCACCAGGCTGAGCCCAGCCCGGTGTGACGCCCTCTTCCGCGATCGGGACGGCATCTTTCGGCAGATGTGGAACCGCGAGGGGTGGATGCAGCTGCACGGCGGCGAGCCGTGCTGGGGCCGCAACGACGGAGGCCGCTCTTACTG
>NW_005196353.1:0-2008 GCF_000372725.1 Emiliania huxleyi CCMP1516 | reverse complement strand
CTCGCCGAGGATCGTCTTTTCGACGGCTCCAAGCGAGCTCGACACGCGGGGAGCTCGGCCCCTCGGCAAGTGCGGTGGCTACAAGCCGCGAGGCTGCGGCTGGCAGTCGTACGCCAACGATGACATTTTCTTCCTCGAGGTTTGCATATACGCCAAGATATGCCGGAATCGCGACAAGCTCTTCCGGCTGCGCCGCGGCGAGTTCTTCATCTGCGACGTCGACGAGGAGGGCTTTCGCGACTTGCAGCATCTGCTTGCCGACGGTCCGCACCCAAAGCGATGACCCCGACTGACCAGCTTCACCACCTCCAGCCACCAGGTTCGAGCGAGCCGCGCGCGCGCTTCAACGCACGGGCGAGTCCGACGACAGCCGGGGCCCCCCGGGGGCAACGGGAATGGGTATGGCAAGTATGATTAACATATGTCTCCTATATCCCGTTTTGACGTATTAACGCGTTCCGTGTACACTATAGTGTAGTGTGACGCCCAGCCTGAGGGGCAGCCTCTCCATGATCGAATGCGCGGGTCGCGCATTCACACACACTCCACAACTCCGGGGGATATTACGTCACGTAAAAGCAACTCGATTGCTTTTACGTGATTACGCGGCACGCGGCTATACGCGCCGAGAGCGCGGATATGTTTGCTATTTGGGACGGCTATTGCGATTGCGGTATATCGCTACAACTCTTTCGGGCGTATCGGCGCGCCCACGGTCGCCGAAGTGTTTACTAGCGTCTGTTCTGATCGTATAACTTTTGTCAGTCACCAAAAGGGCCACGCGCGCCGCGCGGCTCCTCTTTACCGCCCACGCACCCGACGGTGCGTGGAGCCCTATAGTGTGTGTGTCGAACGCGCTCTGCAGTCTCCACGTCTTCGCGTTTCAGCTTTTCTCTGGTAGCGTGGTAGCAGGACGGGAAGTCGGGAATGATATGATAGTAGGGGGAGTAGAAGAAAGCACAGAGCAGCCCTGCGCACGGCGACGCACGACTTCTTGTGCAGCTCACAAAAAAACTGCGGCCGCCAGCGACTGAGCGTCTCCGGCTGTGGCGGACGGGGAGAGGAACACAAAGAGACGTACGGACGTCCATCCACACGACTGGGATGAGAATACTGGAGAGATGCACAGAGATGAGGTCGAACCTGCTGATTCAACAGCCGCCCACAGGAGCGCCGCCTCAACACGGGGTCTCGGCTCTATCGAGCCATGCTAGCTCCAGCCGCAGCCCCACCCGGCCGCCCGTCCCCGAGAGGGTGTGTTCCCCCGCAAGGTGGGTACGGCTCTTACTACCGTAAGTTACTCTTACACTAAAAGCACACAGAGAAGACACTAATCCTGGGAAGTGCCACGGGAAGCACAACACAGCCTGAATGAAGCTCTTGAGAACTGTGGAACGAAGACTTCGTAGCCCTCCGATCAGAGCGGTTTTTGAAATGCAAAAAATGGCCGGTAAGACAAACGTGCGAAATCTCTTCCCTCTCCGTCTCTCCTCTTCTCGTCTGCCTCAGTGTGTTCCCCCTCGACACATATAACGATCACAGCTCACAGATGCGTCACGGTAACTCCATCGGCGCAGAGTTCAGACTGCGGAAAGGTCACTGCCGTCACAAAAAAACGCCCGAGCTCAGCGCATCACATTGCTCCGCGCCGGCGGCGTCATCTCCCCGCCTCATGAGGCAGCCCCGAGAGGAAGCACGGGTCGTCGGGCGACTCGGGCGAGTACGTGTACTCGAGCCTGCACTCGCCGTCGAAGAAGCCCGAGGAGGAGGAGTACAGCTCCTCGACCGAGGAGGCGAGGCCGGCAAACATCACGATCAGCCCGGCGGCGATGTTGAGCGTCATCCAGGCGAGCCGCCCCGCGCCGAGGGGGACGGGCGCCAGCGCGATGAGCAGCACGTACGGCAGGAAGTAGGTGAAGGCCGTCATCCCGATGGCGCCGATCAGCGACTGCACCGCGATCAGCCGGTCCCCCTCGCCCGAGAGCAGCAGCTGCGCGACAAAGACCTG
>NW_005196354.1:0-1337 GCF_000372725.1 Emiliania huxleyi CCMP1516 | reverse complement strand
CCAACGGCCACCCCGCCATCGTGCTCCGCCTGCTGCGGGCGGGCGCGGGTACGACGGCGTGCGATGCGCGCGGCAGGACGGCGCTACAGATGGCCAAAAGCAAGGGCCACAGCGAGTGCGTGCGCGCCCTCGAGAAGCGCACGGCAGCGCATGCAGCGGCGAAGGAGGCAGCGCAGGCAGCGGCGAGGGCGGTGGAGAGTGCGGCGGCAGAGGCGGAGGCGACGCGGCATGCCGAGGCGCTGCTGGCGGAGGAGGAGGCGGAGAAGGAGGCGGGGCGCGCCAAGGAGAGCAAGAAGGGGAAGAAGAAGAAGAAAAGGGGAGGGGTGGCGGCGGAGGCGCTGGGCCGTCGCAGGAGCCCGAGGATGAGGCGGAAGATGCGGCAAAGGGCGAGGCAGCGGCGGCGGTAGAAGAGGCGGAGCTGGCGGCGGCGCTCGAGGAGAGCGCGAGGCTGGAGGGAGCGAGGCCGGTGGTGGAGGAGCAGACGCTTGTCGCTGCGACTGAGGGCGGCTCGCCATCGGCTGCAGAGGCGCCGGCTCCGAAGGAGGAGGAGCCGCCGGCCGACTTCATCTGCCCGATCACGACCGAGATCATGGGCGAGCCAGTCGTGGCGGCCGATGGGCAGTCGTATGAGCGGACTGCGATCGAGCGCTGGCTCGCGACCAAGTCGACGAGCCCGCTGACCGGCGGCGAGCTCGAGCATAGCATCTTAATCCCGAACCACAACTTGCGCCGGACGATTCGAGAGTGGCAGGAGGCGCGGGCGTCACCTTGAGCCCCCAGCACGGGTGCCCAAGCCCGGCGCAGCGCAGCGCCGGGGAACGCGACCTTCGCGCGAGCGTGCTTGACGTGGACGACAGACGGACCCCACACTAGAGCCGTAGTTTCCGCGCCTACTTTCGCTTTTGGTAGAAGTTGCCGTGGTAGTAGACGCCGTGACCCGTGTACGGCTTTGCTGGAGGTTGCGGATGCGCGACGCGCGTGCTTTATTTGGAATATCAAAACATACAGCCCGACCGATATCCCGAACCGGGGGTCGATTTACTGGGTCCACTGCACCGCTTCTGGACCCGTCCAAGAGCCTCTCCGGACACGTTCGCTCGAGGGCTTAGTTGACGGCCGACGTCGACGGTCAAAGCTCCAGACGCCGCGACCAAAGGTCCGCGCACTGCCCCAGGACTCGTGGTGAGTGTGGGGTGTGCCTCAGCAGGAGGCGGAGAGGCCGCGCGTGAACTCCCGTAGAAGCTCGCGAAGTGCGGATTTGGAGCGCCGCGCCGGACCTCCGGCCCTCCCCTCCGGATTTGTTGTGGTCGATTTTGGCCAAAAACTAAAGGTAAAGC
>NW_005196355.1:0-1337 GCF_000372725.1 Emiliania huxleyi CCMP1516 | reverse complement strand
TCTGGCGCGCTGTGCCAGCCGACATAGCTCCACGTCGCGACGAGGAGCTGACCGTCTATTCTCGTAGCGCTCCTAACGTACGGTGCCTTCTGCGCGTGCTGGTATTCCCTTCTCCCTCCCGACACTTGCCTTTCCCTCTCGCGGCGCACAGAGCTTGCGCAGCTCGCCCTGTGAGCGTGTGTGAGGCTCGGCTCGCGGGCGTTGCTGCATGGCAGACTCTCTCGCTCGCACCTCCGCATCTGAGCCACCCTTATATGTCTTGCGCGGTCAAAAAGCTCCGCGAGAGTCTGTCGCTAAATCTGGCTTTAGGTTGTCCGTTTTCTCTCTTTCTTTTATCTGGGCAGGTTGTGAAGGACACCTTCCCGGCGTGGACACGACTAACTGACGGATCCGCGCCTGACAATCGCACGCGCCGCGGCGCGGCGCTTCCGACTGTGTTTGCTTTGAAGTTACAACAACATGTACATGTACATGTGTTGTTGTCATGTAAAAGTCGACACAGAGCGGGTGTCGGTCGCGTTTGTTTGTGCGTTGTCCCCCATTTTCCTTCCTCCTCCTGGCCCGCCCGTCCGGGAAGCACCATCAAGCTGCTGTGCGGCCCCGGCACATCGCCTCCCCTGGCTTAGCTAGATTGAGAGATATTGTGCACATGGTAGATGGTGAGTTCACTCTCTAGTCTCTACAAAAACACAACACTTCACCTCCCACACACAGAGCTCGTCCCGGTCTGTCACGGCCATCCTCGTCCTCCGGCGGGCCCCCGGCCGCGGCGCGGTGCGGCGGCGTCGCAGATCCGATGGCAGAGCACCGGGACGCGGTCGGGCGATGCTGAGGCCAAACTAGGCGTGTGCATTGCCTATCCACAGGGCTATCACCTGGACCTATCAACAGGCGCCTGCGGCGCCGTGGTCAGGAGCTGCTGCTGTTCACACCGGCACAGATTTTGATACGGTATGGTACGGTAGAGGATAGCGAAGTAGAAAAGACGGAGAGGAAAAAGAACTGTCCAGACGCTGTAATGGAGTAAAACGAACGAAGACCAACTGGGATTCCCTGTGTGCGCCTGAGATGTCCTCCGCGTTCCGGACCTGGGCGAGCCGCTTCAACCCGTTCGCCAACGCGCCCGCCGCCGCCGCCCCGAGCTCGAGCTCAACGAGCGGCCTCGCGCCCGAACGTCCTCCACCCCAACCTCCTCTTTGGCCGCTCGCCGGAGGCAAGCGGGGCGTCTGTCGCACGGCCGGCGGGAACACCGGCTCCTTCGAGGAGTTGTGGAACGTCGGCGAGTTCACGTGCCAGGTCCGTGGGGCTCCTGCCCTTCTAGGATCGCGGGTCGCTCT
>NW_005196356.1:0-1337 GCF_000372725.1 Emiliania huxleyi CCMP1516 | reverse complement strand
CAGTCGGTAGCCTCACATCCAGGGCCGGGGAGCTCAGAAGCGCACCCAGCGAGCCGGATGATCGGGATCGGGTTACGGGCTAGAGAGCCCTAGCCCCGGGGGTGCGCGTTCGCAGGGAAAGGGCCTTAAAGTAAACACGGGTCTCCGAGGGTTAGCTCCGCGCTCCGGGTTTCCCCTAGCAGCAGACCGCCCCCTCTACTCGGAGCTATAATGAACACCAGACATGAACACGACACGGCACGCACTCTCACACGCCGTCACCGCTCAGGGCCCCTTCGCGCAGGAGGATATCCGCTCTCGGTCGGCAACGTGGCAGCTAGTCGAGGGACTCGGTAGTTGTGACCCCCCTGAGTGAGGACAGGAGAGAGAGAGAGAGAGAGCTTTTGTGGTTGGTGTGTATACACAATAACGGGACAGGGTAGTCGTTCTCTCTAGCTCCCCTTCTAGCTCTTAGCATGAGCTGCGCCCTGTGTCCGACCCCTTTTGCGCAGCAACACCTTAAACTTTTAGGCCCTCCAAATTCGGGTCGGAGCGTAGCGGAGTGGGCCCCGAGTTTGAAAAAGGGCGACGGACGCTTGCGTCCTAGCCTCCAACAACGCCTCCCCGGCGCAGAGGGGCCCCCGGAGGGATGCTCAACCGCTCCACGCCACGCCGCTTGCGGCGGTCCTCTACCTCGCGAACCTCGAGAACAGGGCTGCGGTTATTTTCTCGCGGGACACCGCACGCCGCGACGACGCCACGACCGACCGACCCCCCCACCTCAAAATTCTTTTCAGCCTCAAAATTCTTTTCCTGTGCCAGTGCGCGCCAGTCCCGTGCCTAGTGTCGTGCGAGCTGCCGCGCAGAATTTTTTTCCTGGCGTGATACCCCCTGGGGCAGTATCGAACGCCGTTTGCGCACGCCGCGCACGCCGCGACCCGCCCTTACCACGACGAGGCGGCCTCGCCGCTGGCTTTTGTGTTATATATGCGCCGTTTCTTCGTCCTCGTAATCGCCGGGCTCGCCAACGGGATCGAGCCCTCATCGCGGGTCTCTCTCGCCGGCTCCGCATCCGGGTCGGACGTGGTTCAGCAAGTCAACACCAGCGGCAGAGTCAGCAGTGGAGGCGGCGGCGGCGGCAGCGGCCGGCAGGCGGCCCGGCGGTCGCTTGAGGGCGCCAGCACGAGCGGCACGATCATTGGGTGCACCAACCCGGTCCAGGTGCAGGGCGGGTGCGCCGCCTCGCTCGGCCTCCTCAAGGGCGACGGCCAGGAGGCCGGCTACCTGCTCATCACGCCGCACACCTCCACCGACGTCTGGCTGGCCGACGCCTCCAGCGGCGACATCGTGCACAGCTG
>NW_005196357.1:0-1337 GCF_000372725.1 Emiliania huxleyi CCMP1516 | reverse complement strand
CGCTCCCTACACTACCAGGAGCCGCAAAATGACCGGCGTCGCGCCGTCGAGGAAGCGCTGCCACGCCTCGGCCTGCCCCGCCTCGGCGGGCGCGCTCTCGGCCGAGCTCTGCAACGAGAGGACCGCCGCGATGGCCGACCAGCGGCTCGGAGGCGCCGGCGGCTCGGGCGGCTCTGCCAAGCCCATTCAAGATTACAATAGTATTCAAGTATTGTACTCATAATACACGTGCATCGTGAGTACTCAACTCATGAGTACCACCGCACTTGAGTATTCATACTCACGAGTACGTCGGGCGCATGCGTGAGTACTTGTACTCAAATCCATGACTACTACTCATGTGGGTCACGCACGTGCCAAAACGCGCTCCCTGTCAGACTCGACCGACCGCTGTCTCTGCTCCAGCGCTTCGCATATGCCACCAAAGAGAGAGGGCGAGACGAGCCCAGCCTCGGCTAGATGTGCAAAAATACAAGCTGCTTCGGCAGCCGATGAGTCTTCTCGGCACGCAGGTCAAGCCTCAAGGTCAAGCGCGGCCGGTGCGGCATCTTCACATCGGCGGCCGGGGCGGCAGGGGCGGCTTCGTCGTCGGATGCCGCCGCCGTGGCATCGTGAATATCTAGCCGCGGTGCCCGTATCGTCTGTGGCTCGGTTTGTGTGTTTTGATTTTGATCATCATTCTCTTCACAGCGCACGCGAAACGATAGCTTCGGTCATGAACAACGACAAATCCTCAATCGAGCCTATCCTCCAACTCCGTCTCATTTAGGATTATCCTAGTTATAAATACAAAATAGATGAGTGGGAGAATTCGACAGGGATGAGAACAAACAGGTCATCTACTCATATTTGGAGCCGGGCCACAACGTGCTCTTCGTGCGCAGATGCGAGTT
The DNA here is from genome assembly GCF_000372725.1 of Emiliania huxleyi CCMP1516. NCBI lineage: Eukaryota > Haptophyta > Isochrysidales > Noelaerhabdaceae > Emiliania > Emiliania huxleyi. Next base: position 444 of record NW_005196357.1, on the reverse strand, counting down.
GGGAGGTCGCACAGTCGCGAGGTCGAACACCCACATAAAAGAAAGTGATCCCCAGCAATATGTTCGACCTCACGCGTCACGGGCGAATGGTATGACGTATATGTGGGTGTAAGTACAACATATTCCTTGTACCATCAACCCCTTTCCCACGCCAGTCGTCGCCGTCGCAAAAAACAAAATCGCACCTCGCCGGCACCGACCAGCCCCCCGACCAGCCCCCGGTGCAGGAGCCGTACGACCGCTCACCAAGCATGAAGCGCATGTCCGAGGACGCGATGAGCGAGCGGCTGGCGATGGTGCAGCGGCTCGTGGCGCAGCCGGTTCCTTCCTCCGATCCCGAGCCCTCCTGGATCGGCAACTCCATCTTTGTCGGCAACAAGCACCACGCCGCCGACGTGGCGCAGCTGTGCCGGCTGGGAGTGACGGCCGTCATGAACTGCGCGC
>NW_005196358.1:0-1337 GCF_000372725.1 Emiliania huxleyi CCMP1516 | reverse complement strand
GCCGGAAAATCGGCGGCCAGGAAGCAAAGGACGGGCGCTTTTGATCGGCAAAGCAAAGTTGGAGTAACGGCAACCGCGTCGCCACAATGCCAGTCGCCTGTCGAGCAGCCTTGGCGGCGCGCATGCGCCGCAGGGTTGACCGACAGCCGCGCGCCTCGAGCCTCTCGCTCCACTCGCGGCACGACGCGCCCCGCACGCCGGTCAGCGCAGCAGGAGTGTTGCGACATGCTGCACAACGCCAGGGACAGCACTGAGAAGCTGGCGCCAGTCGCCCACCAGCATGTCTCAGCACCGGGTGAGGGAGCATGCTGCGCACGCTGAAGCAGCACGAGGTCACCACCAATCAGGCCCTCACGCCACTGCACGGCCGCCCTCGAGCACCAGCAGCCGCGCTGCGCCATGCTCAAGCTCAGGAGGCCACCCTGCTTCTCGCAGCTTTCTGCAGCGCAGCGAGCGAGCAGCGCCGCACCAGGCGGACCCATGGCGTGTTCAGCCAGCCGTGAGGCGGAGGCAGGCCGAGTGAGCGCGAGCCGCGCGGGGGGCCATGCCCCGCGCACCCGCGAGCGAGTGGCACGAAAGAGTGCAAGTCGCGCATGCTTTTGTGTCCTTTGATTTCTTTTCACAGGCGTGTTTTCTGACGGCCGACCGTCAGTGCGCGGAGTTGCCCCTTCTGCGACTGCCCCGGCTAGTTTGAGGTCGTCGCGGGAGTGAGTGACCGCTGCGACAAACAAACACACACACACACTCTCCCCCTGCGTCCCCCGAGACCTAGATGATGATACAGTATGAGTTTTCTCCGTGCAGACCTGTTGCGCGCGCGAGACACTGGGATCCGGGTTGGGGACCGCGCCAGGGGGGTGGTGTGTCGAACCGTGGCCAGGAATGCCGTTCTTAGAAGTGCACAGTGCGGCACCCTGCTCGAGCCCTGGCTGGGGGTTGGGGGGGGGGGGGGGGCGGAGAGACCGGCGGAGCAACCGACCGGCGCACGCGCTGTGCCCCTTCTTGGCGGGATCCTGTCAAAGTGGTGGCGGTTCCTTCCAGTAACAACGTCTTCGGGGCGTGTCCTTAAGGATAGAACGCATCCCCGACAATGAGAAACCTCATAAGCGATGAGAGCATGGAAGGAACCCGTCAGCATCGGAAGGAGGCAGTCGACAGTCGACTTGCATCCCAGGCCAGCCCCCGCCCTACAGCACGCCCTGCAGGCCGCCTCCCGCCACAGGCCACCCACATCACCTCTCGCCACCTGCCAGCGGCCTCCATCACCGCCGCCACGGAACGACGAGGCAATGTCATCGCCGCTCTGTGCCATCGCCAACCGCCGTCACTGCAGTTCC
>NW_005196359.1:0-1337 GCF_000372725.1 Emiliania huxleyi CCMP1516 | reverse complement strand
CGCGCTCCCCCCCTCTAGCCGCCCCCCTCACCGCCCACACACACCCACCCACACCCACACCTTAGCCAGTTGCGGCGGCCTCCGCAGGTGCGGACGACTGCGCGGCCTTTTGCGCCAGACGCCAGACGTGGCTGATAGATTCTCGCTCCTGTGGGCAGTTCTCCGCATCCCGGGTAGAGCGAGCTCCCGAGGTGCTACCCGCTGCGCGCATTGGACTCCAAGTCGATACGAGCGCGCCGCGCGTGGAGCACGCGGCGCGCTCGCATCGATTCGCCACTTCCAGCGTGAGGTCGTGTGTAAATAGCTTCAAAGGAGGACCAAAAGGGATCTCTCTCCGTTCTACTAATGCCCTCAAAACAGGGACCTTTGGCAAAGGGGCTGGGAATGCTGCGCCGTCTCGCCCCGCCACCCCCCGCGCCGCCCGCGCCCGTCCGCCGTTCGACGACCAATACCATTCATCGGGACGCGGGGGCTCTCGGCTACGGACGGCCTACGGGACCGGTCCCAGCTTCGGCTGAGGGCTGAGGTAGTGGTAGTGGTAGAGCCCGACAAGCTGCCGAGCCCGAGGAAGGAGGTGGGGTCCTCACCCGCCGTCACCCCGGCGGCCCGCGCACGCACGCCGTCTGAGCCTAGCGCAGCGCGAACTCGCTCTGAGCCTAGCGCAGCGCGAGATTTGCGCAGCAACCCGGCCGGGCAACCCTTCAAAAAAGTTATTTTTCTGTTTGTGCGCCCGGCAGCCCGCCGCAGCTGCGTCTGGCGACACGCAGCGATGGACTCCGTCAAGGAGGACTTCGTCGCGTGGAAGTCGACGATGGCCGTCGGCGTGGCGCCGACCCGCGTCGTCACCGCCAAGGGCAAGGGCTGGGGCCGCTCCGGCGCGCTGTCGGACCCGCTCGTGACGCGGCAGGGCGCGCTCGAGGGCTTCACGGTGAGCCTGCGGAACGAGAAGGTGCCGTCGCTCTTTATCGGCTTCACGACGCTGCAGAGCACGCTCCTCGCCGCCGGCCGCGCCCACCAGGACGACCTCGACTTTGGCATCCGCGTCTCGTCGGACGGCGTCATCTCGTACCACTCCAAGCGGCTCGCGCAGCAGTACTACCACGCGACGCTGACCGAGGCCGAGTCGCTCGGCGAGCTCGAGGCCGGAGATACGCTCGGTATGAGGCTGCACGCCGACCGCGCCGGCTTCACCATCTTCCGGCTCGAGCGCGGCGCGGCGACGGGGTCGAGCCAGCGCGCCGACGGCACGCGCGTGAGCGGCGTGCGGCGCGAGGTGGTGCTCAAGTCGTTCCGCGAGGTGCTCGCCTTCCCGATGCGGCTCATGCTCGTCCTCGGCA
>NW_005196360.1:18807-22682 GCF_000372725.1 Emiliania huxleyi CCMP1516 | reverse complement strand
GGCACAATTTGGGTGGAAAGGATGTCTCCCTCGGCTGCTTTGGCTCGGCGGTGGAGGCGGCGGTGGCGTACGCGCGGGCGGTCGGCGAGGAGGGGTCGGCGCCGCCGCCGCGCCCCGCGAAGCGCCCGCGCGAGTCTGCCGCTGCGCCCGCGCCAGAGCCCACCGCCCCTTCCTCCGCTCCCGCCGCCGCCGCCGCCGCCGCCGCCTCCTTTGCCCCGCCCGCGCCCTCCCTGCCTCCGAGCCGCCTCTTCGAGCTCCTGCCCGACGGCCGCACCGTCCACAAAGAGGCGCCTCCCGACAATGGCGGCATGGCGGCCGTCGCCGACGCGCTCGGGCGCATCGGGCTACAGTCCTACGTCGCCGCGTTTGACTCCGAGGGCTTCGACGACATCGACTTTCTGCTCGGGCTGGACAGAGCCGAGCGGGCCGCTGTGGCGACGGCGACGGGCATGGATGCCAAACCGGGGCACGCGGGGAAGTGGGTCAGGTTTGGCTTCGGGGTGCCTTGACAATCACCAATTCAGTACGTTTTCCCGTCGTGCCTTCCTTCTCTTCTCTTATTCATAACAGCAGTGAGGGACTGTGTGAGAATTCGATTGTTCCCTCTCGCAGCCGCGAGCTGCGCTGCGGGGTGCCGGTGGTATAGCCGTACGTATGTCTCTCGCTCTGTATCGTGGTATGGTGAATGTTGAGTGCAAAGAAAGTAGAAATGTCGGGGTTAGACTCACTGCCACCTCTTGCTCTCCGTCGACCCCATCCCGTTACAGGCGGCGTAGCAGCAGCCACGCTGCCGCCCAACTTCCGTATCCCGCCACCAACAAACCCGGCAGCGTCGGAGGGCCGCCAGTCTTACGGACCACCGCGAGCGCGCCGCAGCAAAAGCCCGCCAGCGCAAGCACGCCCTTTATGCACGAGGTCAAAAACTGGTCCAAGGCTGCGCTGCTCGACCCGCCAGCTGAAGGAGCAGCGCGGCGCACGAGCCAGAGGCTCAGAGGCACTCCGGTGGGAGCCGTGGAGAAGACGGCTGCGAGAAGCGGCGAGCTCGAGCGGGCCGCTGCCGAGACGGCGATGAGCACGAGCATCGAGACGACCAGGTCCATCGCCGCTGCTCCACCGCCGCCCCCACGCAGCCGCATCGCCTTGCGCTGCTGCTCCTCGCGGAGCTCGTCGGCGGTCGGATTGTACGTGATTATGCCAGCTAGAAGAGCCAGCGTCGGCACCGTGAGGAGGGTCACAAAGAGCCGCCTCGACGACTCGGGGACGGTGACCGTCTCCTCAGCAGGCGAGTAGGGTCGGAAGAGCGCAGCACCGTCGTCCCCATCCTCATCCGCTTGCGAAATTCGCAGGCGAGTGGGCGGGGCACGAGCGGCGACGGCGGGGAGCTTGATTTCTGGGCGCGGGTGAGCAAGGGTGGCCGAGGTGAGAGAGAGCGTGAGCATGCACTTGGCTGTCGGCGCCCCACCGCCCGCGCGGCGCGAATTTCTTTTTACATTTGTCCTAAGAAAGAGAAACGAGGAAGAAAGAGGAGTGGAATCAACAACCCCTAAAAGAAACAAAGGAAGGAAACGGAAATAAAAACGAGGGCTGGGTCGAGAAACCCTAAAAGAAACAAAGAAACCCATAGGTCCAAAAACACACATGTACATGTAACACAAACAAAACGCCCAAGTACTCGCTCTCTTTTATGTCCCACCATGCAGAGCGCATCTCTCTCTCTGTTGTGCGAGGCGTGAACCGCGCCATTCGCTCTCACCTGGCAACCCTGTCTGCACGTCTCGCGCGCGCGTGAACAGGGCTCCAGGCCCCAAATTACGTGTGAGTGTTAGAGTTGTTTGGTATTGCTAAAAATCTCTCTCTCACATGTACATGTGCAGAGAGAGATTTTTAAAGACCAACAAGAAATCACGACTCTCACAGTGATTTGGGCTCGGCAGCTTGTTAGCCCTCAGCCGAAGCTGGGGCCGGTCCCGTAGCCGAGAGAGCCCGCGCCGATGAGTTCGACGCGGTCGGGGGGGCCTGCGAAGACGGAAGAGGCCAGCGAGATGGCGATCGCTGTACTTCATGGGGGTCATCAAGTGACCGCGGCTGACAAGCCAGAGGTCGATACTCTGGGCGACCCATCGGATGCCACGAATGCCTGAAGGAGAGGGAGGCGAGGCCAGAGGCAGGCTCAGCTGCTCTCGGGTGATCCCGCTTTGGTGGCCGAAGGACCCGATGGTCCTGTCACATTCGTTCGTGGGGTCGCGGGGGTAGAAGAATTCGAGGTAGAATCGAGTCAGCACATCCTTGTAGTACAGCGGACCGCCAAACTCACCGGCAGCATCCGCAGGGAGGCAGCATATGAGGCACCAGTCTTCTGCGAAGAGCTCAACAGCTGCGGCCGCGATGGCAGAGTCGGCCGCGGTTCGAGCGAGCAGCTTTTGGCTGCGGGATCGAATCGCGGAAGGCTCATGCCCTCGCGGAGCGCGCGGGTGTGCGAAATGCGACAAAAGACGAAAGACGACAGGCGCCTGAGCGCTGTACGCCTGAACTTTTGTCGCCGCAATCGCCACCGCCGCCATCTTGACGAGCAGCGCGAGCGCGCTCGTCGGCGGCCAGCCGTCGCGGGCCGGGCCGAGCCCGGCCTCAACCGGCCGCGCCGCCGCAGCAGGCCCGGAGGCCCACATGGCGGCCGACCAGCTGATAAGGAGCTCTCTCTAGTCCATGTGCATGCAAATAGGAAAGAAAGAAAACAGACAACCTCATCATCACGCGCCAAGCGGGAGGGAAGTGGATGGGGCGGCCCTGAGCCGACCTAGCCCCAGACCGCGGAACGGGGCGCCCAACACGTGCCCGGATTACTGTGCCCTCCCCGGGTGCAGCCTTTCGGTTCGTGAAGGGTCGGTGCGAGTCGTGCTTTCCTCGATCCCCCTCCCTCCCCCGCCATCTCCGCCGCTTTGGCTCTCTAGCCTTACCACCATCGGGGAGGCGGCGAGGCGAAATCAGACTCGGTCGAGAGACCCCAGATTGGCATCCATGCCTTTCTGGACAGGGTGGCCCGCCACAACGACCCCTGTAATTGCGACTCGCCGCTTTCCTCCCGCTGTGATCCTTGTCTTGGTTTGCCAAGAAACAGACCTAAAACCCAAGAGAGGCTGCAGCACCTCGATTTCTCGTTTGTAAAATTCTCGCTGCCCTCTGGACCCTGGCGAGTAGAGGCCCCGCCCACCCAGGGTACCCTCTCCGAGGACCCATTGGGTAGCTCTTTCGAGGACTCGAGGGCTCTGCCCAAGAGACCTCGAGAGAGCGTGCGTGTGCCTCTACTCGCCAGCCTCTGGACCGAACAACAGCCACGCCATGGCCAAGCTCGGAGAGGGCGACGACCGGTGGATCGTCAAGGAGCGGGAGGTGCGTGGCCTCCACGTGCCTGCGAGGGCAGCCACGCCACTGCGCCGGCCGCTCCACTGCTCTCGCCCTCTCCCGCCGGCAGGACGGCCGCAATGTGAACAACTGGCACTGGTCGGAGACGAGCTACACGGAGTGGGCACGCGAGAAGCTCGGCGCACGCTTCGAGGGCGTCGCCATCGGCGACGGCACGCGCAGCGCCGGCAAGCTCCTCTCTCTCGAGACGATGAAGGGAGATGTGACTGTGCAGTCGCGCAAGCAGAAGCGCTTCCCTCTGTGCGCGGCACGGGTGGCGGGTCGGGCGCTGCTCGTCCATAGCACCGACCGGCTCGCTCCGTCCCTTCTCCCAGGTACGAGCTCGAGCTCACCATCCGATGGGAAGGCCAGCTCTTTGATGCGAGCGGAGGGACGGCCGTGGAGGCGCGCTCTCTCTCTCTCCCTCCTCCCTCCTCCCTCCTCACTCCCTAGTCCCTCCCCCCTCTCCCTCCCTC
>NW_005196360.1:5017-18707 GCF_000372725.1 Emiliania huxleyi CCMP1516 | reverse complement strand
CTTTCACACCCCGCCTCCTTTCGTTCCCCTCCCCTCCCCTTTCCCCTCCTCGCCGCAGCCACTGGTCGACGGTGCTCATCACGATGGTCAAGCAGGACGACGGCTCGACCAAGCTCACCCTCGAGCAGACAGGCGGCCCTTTGCCACACCCCTTCCCTCTCCTCTCCCTCGAGCCCCCTACCCCCCCCCCCCCTCTGACACGCCACTGACGCGTCCACGCCACGTCCGCCAGGCGTGCCGGAGGACGAGCGCGAGCGCACCGAGCGCGGGTGGAAGGGGATGCTGTTCGAGCCGATGAATGCGATGCTGGGCGGGCGCGTCATCGGCGCGTGACGACATCGCTGGCGCCGCCCTGTTTCTTGATACGCGCCTATGCGCGCCGCGCGCCGGGTCCAGACCGGTGTGGGGTGCTCTACCTCACTCACTTTAGAACTAGCTCCGAGCGGCACACACAGTCACAGAGCGAAACTCTCTCTTGTACCGTGCTTGCGAGCACACCGACATAGCACATTAGAGTAACACACTATAGTAAACGCTGAGAGCAGTTCAGTTATGAAAAGAGATATTCTCGAGCGATCTGTCAGATGATTGGGGACAGCACTTATCTGTCCACACTCACGTGCGCGGCAATGTCGAATGTCGCGCGGGGGTCTCGCTCTCCTGTCTCCCCTCATCAGTCATCTCCAGGTAGCAGCAAGCAGGTTGGCTGCGCAGGTTGGCTGGGATCGGTTTCGCTTCTCTCTGTAATACATACTTTATCCGGCCCCGCTCTCCTGACTCCTCCCCGCGCCGGCTCCCCGTCTCAAAAGCGAACAGCGACAGGCTAGTTCCATTTCACTGTGGCACAGCTCGCGTTACAAAACCTTGATTTGACCATTTGCGCGACAAAGGTACATCTGGGTGCCTTCCAGAGGCAGCTGCGACCCCGCCGAGTGGACGGTAACGCACAGCAGGTGGCGCGGTGCGTTACCGTCCACTCCGCTGGATCGCAGCTGCCTCTGCGCGTCCTGGGGATGTACCTTTGTCGCGCGCCGGAGACGACTCGACGCCGCTGAGATCGGAGATCAAGCTCTGACAGGTCGCACGTCGCTCCTTTGACGCCGACGTGACTCACCCGTGCAGATCACATCAGGACACGGTCTCGACGCGCTCGGTACGACGCCTGCGACCCGTCTCGGGTCAGGTGGCACGACGCTCATCGCGCCTACCAGCGCTGCCGTACAGGTTGCCACGACGAGGTCGAGCACGCTTCTATACGCTCGCCGAGCCTTCCTTTCCATCCCATTTGGCAGCCTGGGAACGGTGGCGGTCAGAGGCAAAGCATACGAGGGGTGGTGGAACCACATGTCACGGCTACTGCCGGCTCGACCCCACGATAGCCTCCGGAGGCTGACTTTGAGGCACAATCATCGGACGACGTCGGCGAGTTGAGTCGCGCTCGCGGTAGCCAGATGACCTCTCATACTAGTATCATCGGCCATGGCCGCAGGAAGCGCGGGGGAGGGCGCTGGGAGCAACACGGAGCTCCGTTCGACGTTTTCAAGATTAGCGTGTCAGAGTGAAATGGAACTAGCCACAACGCCCACGCACACCTCACAGTGCATGATCTGACCCTCCCCAGCGAGTCCGCAAGGTGGTCGCCACGCGCGAGTCCCGGGGGTCATTCAGCGTAGCCGCCTTCAGGACGTTCTTTGGGAGCCCCGGTTTCGTGACGCGAAACGCTTGACCCCAGTCAAGGTTATGGGAGCGGCCATAACAGGTGTTATGGCTGTTATGGCTGGCTGCTCATAACACCTCATAACACACCTCATAACACCTCATAACACATCCATCGCTGTTATGGCTGTTATGCCCACCCTACCATGACACCTCATAACACCTCATAACACCTCATAACATCTCATAACACATCCCACTGGTTGTTATGACAGCCAGCATAACAACCTCATAACAGCTGTTATGTGTCCCACGGATTTTTCTTTTGGAGCCCCGCCGCGCGTATCCCGGCGTTCGCCGGTAAATTCTTCTTTCGCACAACACTGGGCACGGGTAAGATTCTTCTTTCGGAAATTGTAAAATTCTTCTTTCGGAGCGCCCGCCAACCATGGCCTACCGGATGAAGATGTTCAAGAGCCAGAAGCCCTCGTCGGTTGACCTGCGTGACCTGCGCGTCTCCGACTTCAAGAGGGTTCCCGGCTTCAACTATGTGTCGGCGGAGGACGAGCACACGGACAACTCGCTGTGTGCTCTGACATCCGAGAGGCGTGGGCCATCAACGCGTCAAACGGCCTGCAAATCTACGCGTTTCCCGAGGGATCGAAGGACGAGTCGGCGACGTGTTTGTCAACACGCCGAAAATGTTTCAGAGCGTCATGTCCGTTTGGTGTGCCCGGCCATCCGACCTCGGCTCGGACATGTGGCTAGCCGTCGTCGAGATTCCGAGCAAGCAGCAGAACGCGCCCCTGTTCGGCACGTTGGAAGTGGCGGCTCCGCTGAGCGCGTGTTATTGAATTTAACTTGAGGGCAAAAGAGAAAATATTTGGCGATCGATGCCGACCGAACCTCGCGCGCGGGACCTGTTCCTTTTTACCCATCTCACAGTAGAGGTGTCCGTTTTTATTTACTCGCGCGCGGCAGCGCGCGAAACGAAATTCCAGCGGCGAGCAGTTCGGTGTGGCCTCGCTTGCGTCTCGGGCCATAACACCGTGGATCCGGGACGGCTCTCTCATAGCAGCCCATAACATGTTATGGGTTGCTATGCGAGAGGAGCCATGGCATCCATGGTGTTAGGGGCGGCGAGGCACGAGAGGCCACGACGAACTGGTCGGTGCGGGAATTCGGTTCAGTGCGCGGCCGTGTGCGAGCAAATAGCTACGGAAAACGCTACGGAGAGATGGGTAAAAGGGAACAGGTCCCGCGCGCGAGGGGTACAGAGCTCGAATACGTATGGATGGTCGACACAGTATGATAACACGCACGAGCGACACACAGACACAAAAGGCTCACAAGACACACAGCCAGCTGGCTGCCACACACCCTGAGTTGGCGTACACATAACTCAGAGAGGCTTGCACCCAAGAATTCTTTTTCTCACAGGCTGCTGGTAAATGCACGCACAGACTGAACGGTCTCCTCGCCTCAGCCTGACGTGCCTCCTGGGCACCCTCCTCGTCCTGCTGCTGTACTGGCTCCCTGAGCCGATCCGGTACGCACGCTGGTGTGCGTCGCAGCCGTTCGAATGCCTCGCCGTCTCCTCGCTCTCGGGCAGGCCGGCGCTGCCACTCTCGGCGGAGCGCGCGCTGCTCGTGGTGGGAACGCCGTCCTCCGGCACCACCCAGATGACGAAAGCCTTGCGCGAGCTCGGCCTCCAGGTGGCGCACGAGAACTCCGACTCGATCGGCACGGTGTGCCGCGACGGCACCGTCTCGTGGATCCACGGCGCCCTCCGCTTCTCGGAGATCGGCGACGGCAGCGAGAGGGCGTCGCTGGTGGGTGCGCTGTGCGCGCGGCCTCGGCCAAACTCGCTCGGACCATGGAGGATTGACGGCGGCGCGTGGGGGAACGGCCTCTCGTGTGCTGTCCGTGGCACTCCGTGGGGCCCGTGCTGGCAGGCAGAGTGCGAGCGGGTTCTGCGGCGCGAGATCGGCTGCGCGCGAGGCGGCGGCGGCGGCAGTCCGCGCTGCACCTCTCCCTTCCGCGCCACCCTGCTGCAAGTGCGCCACCCTCTGCACACCATCGCGTCGATGCTCGCCGCCTATTGCCACGGCCAAGACACGGCCGCCGCAGCGGACGCCTCGCTGATGCTTGACACCGCCGCGCTGCTCTTCCCGCCTCCCGCCGCGCCGCGCTCCCGAGAGGCGGCCCGCGGCAACGAGACGGCGTGCAGGCGGCCTCCGGGCCGGAGGGCGTCTCTGCGTGCCTGCGGCGGTCGTCGGAGGCGACGCCACGCAAAGGCGACGGCCGAGGCCGAGGAGGCGGCGGCGGGCGAGTGCTCCCGGCGGATCGGATGGTTCTGGGTGCAGTACAATGCGCGGATGCTCTCGCTGCGCCCGCCCCCTCGCGTGTACCGCGTCGAGGCCACGTCGGCGTGCGACGTGCTCCGCTTGGCCGGAGTCCTCGACTCGGCCGCCTCCGCCGCCTCCGCCTCTGCCACGCCCGCCGTGGCCGCCGCAGACTCAGCGCCGAGAGCAGAAGGCGAGCGAGCTGGAGAGGCGAGGCTAGCAGAAGGTGGGGGTACGTTGCCGCTCTCTACCGCCGCGGCGTTGCGCGTGCGGTGCGGCGGCCAGGACGAGGCGCGAACACGCCGCGGCGGCGGCGGCCATGGGCAGACGCACGGCACAGTCAACGTGAGAAACGGGCGAGGAGGCTCGCGCCGGCTGGAGGTGACGCTCGACTCGCTTCGGCGGGCGGACGCTGCTTTGGCGGCGGAGGTGGCGTCGCTCGCCGGCCGCTTCGGCTACAACCTCTCGCTGTTTACCCATGTGGCACACCGCGAAAGGTGAGGTGACTTGATATATTTCCAATAAAATAAATAAAAACGGACACCTCTACTAGGAGATGGGTGACAAGGAACAGGTCCCCGCCCGTGCGATCGTTGTGCAGGGTTCTTTGTGGGTGTGGTCGGCGACTAGCCGCAAGCCGGGGTCGTCCTCCCGATGCGCGATGGGGGACTAGCACTAGCCGTCTTCCACATGGTCCCTCGCGCCTCGGCGAGCCCCTCGGGTCCCTGCTGCTCCTAATCTCTTCGTACATCCTCCTGCTGATCTCCGCAACGTCCTGCTCCCTCCCTCGTCTCGCCCTGCGCGACTGCTCCGCCTCACCGTCGTCTGCCCTGCGTCGTCTGGCGGCGGGTCCTCCGCATAGTCGGTTGAGGTCGCCGCCCTCCTTGTGCCTCTTCCCAACGTTCCCTCTCGGCGGCCGATGCCGTCTGCTCCGACTCCGCCGTCCCCGGGTCTGCCCTGCTCTCGTCTGCGATAGTTTCTGTTTCGTCATCACCGGCGTCTCTCCTCTTCTTTCTCCTCTTCTTGTATGCTCTTTGCACATCGCGACGCGTCGATTCCTTTTCGCGTAAGCACCACCCTGAAGCCCGCCCAGCAGCTGAACCGCTCCCTAAGTCGAAGGAGCATCATCAGTCTCACCACTTCGCTCGCTGCCCACCGTCTCCGCTCCCTCCCGCTTGAGCCGCCGAGCCGCCGTCGCGGCCCTCGTTTTCGTCCCACGGCTGTTGGCCCGTCCCTGCGTTGCCTCCGTTATCCCTCCTCCTCCGCGACTCCCTCAAGGCCGGCCGGGCCTCCTTATATTTATAGGTGCACGTGGCCTCTTTGTGTTTTCTGTGGAGCATGTTGTGTGTACAAGGCACGAGCAAGGGAGGAAGGGAGCAGGATTTCACGCCCCTCTTGCAGCGCGGAGGAGAACACCAGTCTCGCATGTGAGGAGAGTGTGAGCTCTCGCTGTCTCACGTCAGCTCCACGTGCTCAGGCCTCAGCTCTGAGCTCTCTCTTCGGACTCTTCTTCGTCTCCTCGCGCTCACAAACATATTCAAATCGCGCGCTGCGTGCGCTGCACCTCCGCGATGTGCGCGAGATTTACACATATTTCCCCTCACATCGGATCCTGCTTCCTGGCCGACGGAGAGCTCTCGAGCCCTCGAGCCGATGACTCCCGCTCCCCTGTGTCCCCGGCCGACCCCCGTATTACGGCTTTACACGGTCTGCCACACAAGGCACGATGGCTTTGCTCACAGCTTCGCGGAGCACTTGCACGACTTCTTGTGCGCCTTCCAATGCAGTGCCTGGCAATCCTTGCTGCAGTAGCTGACGGCCTTGCAGCGGGAGCACTGGAGCCCGGCGAAGACTCCCGTCGAGCAACTTGGATTTGCGCACGCCTTCACTGCCTTGGTCACGGGCGGCGGAGTGTCCATAGTGAGCGCCAGCGAATCGTGGAGCCCCGTGGCGAACCACGCTCCGAGGAGGTCGGTTAGGGGAGCGGACACAGCAGCAGAGCCGAGGCAGGCCCCGAGGCCCAGCACGCGCGATATTTCATCGATGTCGAAGGGGGTGTCTTCGAGAGGTGGGAGCAGGCGCTGCTCGGGGAGGGCCGAAAGACTTGACCACGGGACCGGCTGCTCGTTGACGAGAGAGAGGAGGCACGAGGGGCAAACGAGCCGCGGCGTCCAAAAGCCGGGCTCGCCTGACACAAACGAGAGATGTACCTCAGGAACAATATTCATTGAATGGATGAGATGCGCAGGACCGCGCCCTTCCGCTCCAGCGTGAGAACCGCGTTCTCCTTGACGTCAGGCTCGTTCGGCTTGCTGCACGGCGGATCGAGCAGCCGCTCGCAGACCGGGCAACGAACAAGGCTGGCCAGCAGATCCACCGGCCCATCTTGCAGGGCCTCGAGCGAGCGCATGTCGTACGCGCTGACGGTGCAGCCACCCGCCACGACGAGGGCGTGGTCGGGGAGTGCCAGAAGCGCGCACACCTGCAAAAACGGGGCGCGGCCGTGCGCTGTGGTCGGGCGGCAGGTGCGGTACGTTGGGCGTCGGGTACCGGGCACCGTGCCAAGCAGGCTGCCACCCTTGTGCTACTACAGCACGCCTGTCCGCCCTTGAAGTAGTCATCGTCATCGCCGCCACGCTTTCGAAGCGCGCACGGCTCCAGCTGTAGGATCTCAAGTCGGTAGGGAGTCTTTCTCTTTGCGGCGGCGCCGCCGACCGTGCCCGCTGACGGCTTGAGGTTTCGGCTCTGCGAGCTGCTGCTCCGGCCGGCGCTCTGCGGTGGTGCTGCCCCGCGCGGCACTGCGGACCCCTTCTTGGAGCGTGGCATGGCGAGTGGGCGGTGAATAGCAAGAGGGTCGCTTGGTGGTGGGGTGATTCTGTGAAGAGCGTCGCTTGTTGGACCGGGGTTGTGTTTTTCTGTGAACAGCAAGAGGCGAGAAAGCGCCGCCGTGAGTGGGGAAGACCGAAAAATGGATCGAAACGAACACGACTCTCCCATTCGAGTGTCTTGTGAGTTTGTGTGTCTGTGTGTCGCTCCAGCGTGCCGTCACTGTCTTGCGTTCTCACCCATACCTCGCTGGCTGGTGTCCAGTCCGAGCCTGGCTGTTCAACTAGAGATATTTCGTTTTTTCGACGTACGGCTCGGCTCACGCGGCTATACACACGGTACTTCTCTGGTAGGAGACGGGAACGAGATGATAGTAGGGAGTAGAAGAAAGCACAAAGTGAGGAGCCTGCGCACGGTCGCACGACTCCGCAGGAGAAGCCCCTGCGGCCTCCCGCCCGTGCTTGTGCAGCGCAGCCTCCTCCTACGGTACGGCTTTACTTATATAATTCGAGGCCTGTGTTCGTACATCGTAGCGCCTCTAGCGGATGACGGATTGGCCCGGACTTTCTTGACAACACTCTTGCAGAACGTATTTTTATTCCTACACCGCTACACGCTACACACACGTTTTTGTGACGTGTTGACGGGCGTGTGACTCCGCTCCGCCCCCCCCCCCTCCGTGAAAGACCTCTCTACACTCCGTCCTGACGCAACGCACCCGCGAAAGCGCGCTCGTTGCGCGTGGGAAAATCGTAAGCCAGCCAGCTTTCAGCAGACTCCCGGCCGGCGACCCCTGCTGCCTCTGTCGTCCAGGAGGCCGAGCTGGCCGGCGCGCAGCAGCAGCACCCTCTCAGCTCCCCTGCTGCTCCTGCACGATCGCGCGCCCGAAGCGGTCGTACTGCATCTGCATCGGCCGCGCCACCGCAACATGACCGCTCCCCACGCCCGCCCGCTGCGCCAGCTTCTGCCTCGCGGTGAGCTGGGGCGCCGCGCCGGCAGCTTTGTTTTGGCTGTTTTGGTTGACCATCCGCGTCACCTCCGCCTCAGAGTAGGACTTTCGCTCGCCGGCGACCGCGCGGCGCAGCTCGGCCGCCTTCTCCGCCAGCCGCGCTCCCGAGAAGGGCGAGCGGCCGCGCGCCTCGAGCACCTGCTCAAAGGCGCGCAGCTCGACGGCCTCGAACTCGCCTGCAGGAAGGCGCCGCGAAAGGTCGCGTCGAGGGCTCAAGTGCGCGCCGCTCGACTCGAGAGCTCGCCGTTGGAGACGACGGTCATCGGGTAGGGCAGCGTCGCCTAGCAGTGCGCGCGCGCGCGCCTCCCCCACGAGCGTCGAGGGCGGCTCGCGCTGCCTCTGCCTCCAGGAGGGGCTTTGAGGGTTGGCCATCAAGGAGAGGCTTTGGGGGTCGGCGGCTCTGGGGAGATCTCGCGCGCACCTCCCCAAAGTCGAGCTGCAATCTCGGCACTCTCGCCTCATCTCGGATCCCTCGCGCGCCTCCCCAAAGTCGAGCTGCAGCTTCTTGCAGCACTTGCGGCCGGCAAGGCTGTACGGCTCGCAGCCCTGCGCGACGCCTGAGCCGAGACGCACCGAGATGCGGCCGAGGTGTCGCCGAGTTGACTCCGCCCGCGACCCTCGCGCTGCGCCGGCGACGAGTGCGGCGCGGTAGAGCTTCGAGCCGTCGTGCTCGATGCCGATCCGCACCAGGCATCCCTTCGCCATCGACTCGAAGAAGGGCTCGACCTGTGAGGAGTAGCGAGCAGATCGGAACTACTCCGTCCGTAATCGCCGCCTCTTCGTCTCGAAGACGGGCTCGACCTGCCACATCTCGAGCCGCGCGCGCGGAAGCCGCACCGCCTCCAACGCGCTGTCGGGGTGGCCGCCAAAGCCCGCCGCCTTGCCGCCGCCCTCGCCAGCCGCTCCACTCCCGGCGCTCGCTCCTCCGCTCTCAGACGAGTCGGCCTCGACTCCCCCCTCGCGAGCCCGCTTGGCAGCCGTGCGCCGCCGCTCTGCAGGCGCCGCTCTGCTCTTCCGCGCGCGGCGGCGGCCGGCCGTCGCCTCCTCCTCGCCCTCGCCCTCCTCCTCAAAATCAGGAAACTCTTCGCTGCCGCTCTCGAGCTGCCGCTCCTCATCGTCCGAGCCGCCCCATTCCTCCTCCACTCGCTGCTGGCGCCTCTCCGCCTTGGTCATGCCGCGCTGGGCTCCGAGGGCAGCCATGCGCGCGATGCGATCGGCCGCCGCCGCGCCGCTGCTCCGCCGCGCAGCTCCGGAGCGCGCACCGCCCTGCGTGCGGCACCACCCCGCGTGCCCCTTTGGCTTATCGCACCGGTTGTCGCGAGGGCACTGCGACATCCGCACGGGGTGCGACAAGCGTGCGGAGCCGCCTAAGCGACTCCTGCGAGGACGGGAGGACTAGCTCGAGCCTCGCCCGCCCTCGCCCGCCAGGCAACCTCATTCACAGCCTTGTTCCACAGCTTCACTTGTTGAGGTAAAACACAGCCTTGTGCGCACTTGAGCACTGACTGGATAGGGTCGATTCCGCATGGTACGGGACCCCTCGATCGTCTCGCCCTCCCTCGCTGGTGTGCTCATTGGGGCGGTCATAACAAACACGGTACAGGATCGAGGTGCACGCTGCTGCTGAGTGAGGAACCCCGGGGGGTAGATCGAGCAGTATCGTCCCCCCCTCTCCATCGTCTCACTGGGAGACGCCTTGTTATTGAGAAGAAAATACCTCTATGGCGCACACAGACCTTGTTATCGACAAGACAATACGTTCTATGGCGCTTTTTGCGTTGGTCTATCTATGAGAGGTTGAGGCTGAGGGAGGGTGTAGAGGATGTAGAGTGTAGAGCGCTGTAGAGCTGTAGAGCTGTAGAGCGCTGTAGAGCTCTAGAGCTCTACATCCGCCGCGGGACGAAGCGCCTGCGTTGTAGAGCGATGTAGAGCGCGATTTTGTTGTACGTACGTACTTTTAGCTTACTGGGAGAAAAGAGAGAGGGGGTTGTGTTCTCTAGTAGAGTTTGTTGTAGAGGCTCTACAGCAAAACCGCGGGAAGGCAGTGACTCAAAGAGGTCAAGCCGCGCTAATGGGGTGTCTCCGAGCTTACTGGAGCTCTAATGGACGGCCCTGACTATCCCTGACACACAGAGAGTCACTCTGACGGCACACAACACCCTATAACTGCGTCATGACCAGCCTGCCATGCGTCGCCGGTGCCGCATTCGTCGCAGTGCTTCTGTAGCAGGCGGTGGACTGTCGGCTGCGAGGACGGTCGCATTTGCGCGAGGCGAGGCGAGCATTGCTGCGCGTTGCATGCGCCATGCCTTGTGCCTCCACGGATGATGCCGGCGCTGGGGTCCCCTTCCATCGGGTGCATCGTGAGACGTGACAGCTGACAACGGGATTTCCACTGGTTCGTCCTCCTCGGAGTCATCTTCCCCGGCTTCCTTCCGCTCGGCTCTACGCTCGGTACGTTCGGCGTGGCTCACCCTCCATGCCGTGAACAGGCGCTTCATCCACCCTATATTCTTCTCTCGCTCCTCTGCCTGTGCCTTGGTCTTGTCGTTGTTTCGCACCCATGTCTGTATGGCAATCGAGGCTGCCTTCCCCACTACCTGTAGTTCACTCGTCACCTCTCCCGCGACCCCCCCTCTCTTTCTTTCGGGTATGGGGTCCGTGGACAAAAAGAAAGAAAGAAAACAGACAACCCAAGGGAGGGATGGGAGGACGGCACGCCGCCACCACACAGAAGTGCGATTTCTTTTCGGCCGCGTTGCCTTGCCCCTTGCTTGCTCGGCGGCGATGCTGACCACAATCGAGCCCGTACAGCTGACCGCCATCGAGCCCGTATTGCCTGTCGAGAACAAAGAGTTGGCGTACTGGCGGCGGTCGGCTTGCAAGCTCTGGACTCTGGCGTCGCTCGCTATCGTCGCGGTCGGCGGAGCCGTGACAAGCCAGCCGACCTTTGGCCAACCGCCGACGATCGGACGAATGCCAAATTTCGGCAGCCAGCCGCATAATTGGTGGCCGCCAACTTACGGCGTCCAGCCCCACTACGGCGTCCAGCCCCACTACGGCGTCCAGCCCCACGACGTCCACCCTACCGACTCTGTCCGCATCACGGACTTCTACGTCAAGCTTGATGCCCTGGGCGTCGAACCACACGACGCGCATCCCTCGGACTCTGTGATAACGTCGGACTCCTTCATTGTGTCGGACAGCGTCCATTCTCCGTGGGCTAGATGGGGTGTCAACACCGATCCGCGAGGTAGCGATGATCCACCCTGAGGCACCACACCTCACCACGGGGCACACAAGGGGACGCGAAGAAAAGTATATGACAATGAATATACATATCATGTCGGCTGGACGACCCGCGCATACTCGGGCTCCGCAGCGGCGAGCCGCGCCGCCTCCGCGGTTGCCCACGGGCTTTCGGCGGAAAAGCCGCAGGGGTGTCTCGGCGGAGGCGCGTCGGGCCTGGTGTGCTCGTCGCCGCGAGGCGCGTGGCCGGCGCAGCACCACCGATAGCCCGTGCCGCGCCACTTGAGCTCGGCGGGCTTGTCGCAGCGGCACTTTGGCCGCGAGATCTCGGCGGCGCGGCTCATGCGGAAGGTGAGCGAGTAGCGCACCGGCCCGACGAGCGCGTGCCGCAGGACGGCGCCCTCGCCGCACGCGGGGACGGCGTGGTCCCACCGCTCCTGACACTCGCCCCACATGACAACGATGCTGTTGTGCGGCATCGGGATCCGCACCGTCGTGGGCGGGTCGGCGGCGCGGCTCGCGAGCACAAAGTCGCGGCAGGCTCCGAGCGCGAGGCCGACGATGATCGGTCTCGGGCCGAGCTCGCCGAGGTAGTCCGAGTGCGCGCCGACCGAGTCCTGGTGGTCGGCGTACCGGTTGCCCAGCGCGAGCGTCGGGAGCCACGGCGCGGCTCGCCCGGGCCGGATCTGCGCGACGTGCTCCGCGAGCCGGGCTGACGCGCTGCGGAGCGCGGCGAGCAGGTCTGGCGACGCGTCCGCCGACGCGTCCGCCGGAGCGTAGATGGACCCGTGCCTCGCCTCGCCGTCGCCCTGCTCTCCGCAGATACGCGACGGAGCGGCCGAGGCCTCCATCCGAAAGCCCTTGCTGCACCGCGGCGTCTCCCGCCACTGGTTGAAGATGAACCACGGGTGCCGCCGCCAAGAGGCGCCGTCGGCGTGCAGCAGCCGCAGCAAGGCATGCGCCTCCCTTGCCGGCAGGAAGTCGCGCGCGAACGCAGCCGGCGCATACTGGTGGAGCGACGCATCGGCCACGCGGCGCGGCGCCTCGGCTCCGACCTTGACTGTGACGGAGCCGGCGAAGTCGGAGCTCCTCTTTGGGCGCAGCACGTTGGCAATGCTTCGCGCGGGAGCGGGAGCAGCGGGCGCGGGAGCGGGAGCGGCAGGCGCGGGTCCGCCGACCGGTGCGGACTCAGCACTCGGCGCGAGTCTGGGCCGCTTGGCCTCGGGCGGAGCTGGGAGGTGCGTGGCGGAGGACGTGTGGAGTCGGACACGCCATTGAGGATCCTGGTCAGCAGCGCTGCCACGAGCCGCGTCGCGCTCGCTCGTGCAGACCTCGCACGCGAGATATTCGTCGTGAACGTTCTCGAAGGTGCACACTTGGCACGACCACACCATCACCACGATGCCAGAGCGGCAAGAGCGGCCGGAACGCGTGCTAACTGTGGTGAGCAGCCCCGACCCGACACACTGTAGTCGGCCCCGTGAACCTTCAGTGAGAGCACCTGTGTGAAGAGTGCGTAAGGGGTTGAGTACTGTGTGTGTGCTGCGTCGACGGGTGCGGGACCGCGGCGCAGCCAGTGCCGCGGCGAGGCCTCCGGCTGTTTGCGGCGGGCGGCTTGCTGCTCGCGGCGATGGCGAAAAACTCGTCTCGCCACACGCCAAGGGCTTATGCTCTGGCGAGACGTGAGGCGCATGCGCCCAGGAGGGGAGGGGGCATGCGTAACGACGCTGCTAAAGATGCCTTTCGGGGCCCAGAGATAAAACTTCTGTGATGCCATGCGTGACCTAGTAGTGTCCCCAGCTATGGGCGTGTCCACGTTGGAGCCAGGTGTGGTGTGGGCGCGAGAATAGCTCCGCCGTTCATGGAGGCAACCGATGCGAGTCGACTGGTGTGTGGTTTCGTATCAAGAATACTCACTCACACGGTTGAGTACTTCCACGAATGCGTCGAGGGCTGGGTTCGAATAAGATTTTCGCGACTCCAGGGTGTAGTTCGGGCCCACCTCCGCCACGCTGTCCAGCACGTGGACGGCGCTCGCCGTCTCGACCGCGTCGTCCTCTCCGGCGGAAGCTCCGCGTCGGCCGTCGCCCGCGGCCGCTTTTCCCGAGCGCGCTCGTCGCGCATCCGCTCGTGGTGGGCCTGCCGACGCGCCACGCCGGCGCCCGTGTGCCTCGCGCCGCCGCGTCCGGCGACGACGCGCCGCCACAGACAGGTCGTCCCACAGGTCGACCCAGTCCCACAAAGGTCGTCCCAAAGTGCAAAAAGTAAAAGAGGACGCAACCACACCGCCGCATTTCGCCCGCCGAAAAGTCTCCCACTCGCGCCCGCTCCCCAAACCTACGTAATCCTAAATCCTCTCTCTCTCTCTTTTCATACATACAATTGAAAAATCCAAGAGTCAGTAGTAAGGAAACCGCCCCCCCCCCCCCCCCCGTCATGCCTAATTAATGCCGGACAGGAGCTCTACGCCGCGGGTGTCGCCTGACTGTCACAGAGAGCCTTCGGTCTACACCCTGGAGAGCTGGTTACTACTGGTGGCGCGAAGCTGTTCTGCGTGCTTTCGCGCGATGTCTCGCGGGACAATCGGTTGACTACTACTACCTGC
>NW_005196360.1:0-1273 GCF_000372725.1 Emiliania huxleyi CCMP1516 | reverse complement strand
CCGGTGGGGGGGGGAAAGTGGGCCCCCAGGATGGGGAGGGGGCGTTGACACTTGCGGGGGCGGCCGGACAGGGCCCGGTTTTGTTCCGAGGAAGGAAACGCCCTTTGGCACGGCAAGCGGCCTCGACGCGCCCGGCTCGCAGTAGTTGCCCTTGTCGCACGGCAGGCAGCCCATCGCGTTCGCCTCGCTCTGGTACGATCCGCCCGCGCAGCGGAAGCACTCGGAGAGGCCGGTCGTGTTGGCAAAGGCGCCCGGAGAGCATGAGACCGGCGGAGCTCCGCCGCCTCCGCACGACGAGCCCACAGGGCAGTCAAAGCAGTCGGGGATGCCGTCGTCGTCCGTCATGTTGGCGTACGTCCCCGGGTCGCACGTCGCGGGCAGCTCGAGCGACGCACCCTCGGGGCAAAACTTGCCAGCCGCGCAGCGTAGGCAGCTTGTCGCTCCTGTCGCGCTCTGGTAGAAACCCTGTGGGCACCGCTTGCAGGCCTCGTTGCCCTCCCCAGATGCGAAGCTGCCGGCGCGGCAAGGCACACACGTAGAGCTCGTTGTCGCTCCGGTGTCAGAGCTCGAGGTGCCGTTAGGGCAGAGAAGGCACGATTCGATTGAGGTGGAGCGGGTTTCCGGGTTGTAGCTGCCGGCGGGGCACGCTTGCCGGACCATGCTCCCATCCACCACCTCGCAGTAGCCGCCCGGCTCGCATTCCTCACAGTAGCTCTGCCCGGTGTCCGCCGAGTAGGTTCCGTCAGGGCAGGGGGTGCAGCGCGGCTGCCCGCCATCCGGCTGGTGCTGCCCTCGCGGGCACGTGAGGCAGTCCTCGCGCCTGGACGCTCCCAGCAGAGGCATACTGGTCCCGGCGGGGCATGGAACCGGAAGCGCGCTCCCCTCCTCGCAAAAATGGCCAAGCGGACAAATGCCGCTGCACGCAGCGGCTTCAAGATCGGTGGCGTTTCCAAAGTATCGCTCAGGACAGACGTTGCAGCCGCGCACGTCACCATTGAACTCGCCACGAACGGGCATGAACTCGCCCAGCGCGCATGGGTGCCAGCTCAGCTCGGACGCCACGGTGATGGTGACGGCGTTCTCGGCGATGTTGCCCACGAAGCGCGAGTCGTCCACCGAGCCCTGCGTGGACGTGGAGCCGCCGTAGTAGAGGGCTGAGGCCGACGCCGCCTGGTTGTCGCTCAGCGTGGACCGCAGGAAAGTTGCGATGCTCAAGCTGCTCTCGAATTGGATTCCTCCGCCGCGTTTCGCGGCCGTGCTGTGCTCACGGCAC
>NW_005196361.1:0-1337 GCF_000372725.1 Emiliania huxleyi CCMP1516 | reverse complement strand
TTATCGTGACTGGCTGGGACTGATCTGTGCTAAGGTAGCTGCTTACTCGAGGGCCGTGCGGTGTGTTTTTGCGTGACCTGGGCCCGGGGGTGGGCCGATGTGTTTTTGCGTGAAGACGCGAGCTAGAGCTCACCCCGACGCGCGCGTATAGAGAGGCCGTAATCGCACGATTCGCCTTCCTGCTGGAGGACCCCCACCCAGTGTTGCCACATCTCTCTGACTGTCGTCTCTGACTGTCCGTTCTCGACTCTGTCTGTGATCGAAACGCTGCCTGTCTGTGTGTTCTCGACTGGATGTGCGTGCATGCTTTCTCTTTGCTCGCCAGTCCCGTGCCTAGCAGGGGTAGCAGGGGAGGAAACACATAAAAATTCTGGAACAAGGTAATTTCTCGCAGCTGCGAGACAAGTTTTCTCGGAGCGACAGCCTCAAAGACAAAAGGGTGGATGGGTGGGGGGTGACCGCTGGTGAGCGCCAGCGGTGAGCGCCAGCGCGCCCCAGGAACGGTGGGGTGCCCTCGACCGCGCGTCCAAGTCACTTGGGCGGACGAGCGAGCGGCACATGGCCTGACAAAGAGAAATCGGAGTCTAGCGACGAGACCGAATCTGACCAGAGGCCGTCGTCTTCAGACGCCGTCCTCAGACGAAGGTGCCTTTCAGAGGTGTCCTTCAGGAGCGTAGCTGACGTCAGTCTGTGCGCGCTCTCTCGCCTCGTCGAAGGGGGGCAGACGGCTTCATCGCGAAGCTGCCCCCAGCAGGCGTCTTGACGGGTATCAAAATTCTTCCCTACGAAAGAGGCCAACGGACCCGAGAAACAGCGTCTCACACAGCCCAAATGGAGCAGGTCTCCGTCCAGCACTTCCGCTCGTTTGGCGACGAGGTCAAAATCGGCCTGAAGCCGGGCCTCAACGTCATCGTCGGGCCGAACGGCAGCGGCAAGTCCAACGTCATCGACAGCCTCCTCTTTGCGCTCGCGCAGGACTCAGCGGCGCTCAAGACCCGGGCGTGGTCGGACCTCGCTCACCGCGGCCGTCGAGGCCCCCCGATGGTACGCCTGCAGCTCAGCAGCACCGCCGCCGCCTCCTCTGCCAGCGACGGTGGCGGCGGCGGCGACAGCCTGACGCTCCTCGCGCGCATACGCGAGGACGGCGCGCGGACTCTCAGCGTCGATGGGCGCGTCGCGACGCTGCAGCAGGCCCGGGACGCACTCAGCGCTGCGGGCCTCGACACGGACGCGTCCTTCTTCGTGCGGCAGGGCGTCGCGGGAGCCGCCCTCAGCGGCGCCGAGGTTCCCGCTCGGTGCGATGGCACACGCGGGCCGGGTGTCGCGGTGACGGCTCC
>NW_005196362.1:0-1337 GCF_000372725.1 Emiliania huxleyi CCMP1516 | reverse complement strand
GGTCGCTGCTTCCGTCGAGCACTAGGGCGTTACCGACGCGGTGGACAGGGAAGGCGACCCGGCCCGGCGTGAAGGGCAGCGTGAAGAGCCGCTTCATCTGCTCCGAGGGAGCAATGAAGTGGACGGGCGCGGCGTCATCGCCCATCGCCGCGAGCGTCGAGGAGGCAAAGCTGGCTCTCGCCGAGGAGAAGATGTCGGGCACGCCGGTGAGCGCAAAGCCGCCGGCCGACGCAATCGGCGGTGGCAGCGGTGCTTGGCCGGGCGAGGGCAGAGGGCGGTTCAGGTCGGTCTCGGGCTCAAGCAGCAGAGCCGGGAGCGTTGCCGCGGGCTGCTGCACGAGAGTGACGGAAGGCGCCGACGGCGTCGGCGACGCCGGCCGGCCGAGCACGCCAGCGCGGCGCTGCCACCGAAGGCTCGCGACGTGGCCGGCAGCCGCCGACATGAAGGCTTCACCGCGAGCTCGCGCGGCTGGCACCGCCGATCTTGTCGGCTGGGTTCCGGCTGTTTGGGGGGTAGGGTACGTTCGCGGCGAGCGCTCACAGCTGTGGCAGCGATGCACAGTAGGCTGTGCCATCTGTGCAGAGCGTGTGGCTCCAGGAGCAAAGAGCTGCATGCCACCGAAGGCGCTGTCGATCGATAGGTTCGCCGTACGCCGAGCGCGGCGCAGTCCGGGGAAGCCGCCGCCACCCCGCGCAAGCTCACGGCGCTTGCACAGGCATTGACTCGTGTCTCACGAACGTGGGAGGTTGCAATGTGGCGACGTGCCTTGGACTCAACGATTGTCACCGTCAGCGGGTCCTGAGTTTTTGCTGGGCGGAGGTTCGCTGATGAGGAAAGTCATTTCCACCGCCGCTTGAACACCTCGAAGATCCGCGTGAACACCTCGAAGATCTACCGGCGCCCGCTTGAACACCTCGAAGATCCGCGTGAACACCTCGAAGATCTACCGGCGCCCGCTTGAACACCTCGAAGATCCGCGTGAACACCTCGAAGATCTACCGGCGCCCGCTTGAACACCTCGAAGATCCGCGTGAACACCTCGAAGATCTACCGGCGCCCGCTTGAACACCTCGAAGATCCGCGTCGATCATGGCGCTGGAGCCATCATGGACGCTCGTGGACTCGGCGGGCGTCGTCCACGTGGTCGCGGGCAGGTCCGCGCTGTCGCAGATGTTCGGCAAGAACACCAAACCGACCTACAACAACATGCTCGAGCTGGTCGGCGAGGGTTCGCGAGGCGTCGTTGGCTACCTTTGCAAGGACGGCTGGCGGATGCTGCGCGAGCTACCGTGGCTGCAGCACAAGGAGAGCAAGCGGATCGTGCCCGTCGTCGGCTC
>NW_005196363.1:0-1338 GCF_000372725.1 Emiliania huxleyi CCMP1516 | reverse complement strand
CTTTTTCTGAGGTTTCGTACTAATGACGTCCTTCTTGGCACTTCGGGCGTCGGTGTGCGTATCTGTGGTGTCTAATTCCCCCGGTTTTTATTATTTCTATTATTTATTTTATTTTTTGCATATATAGGTTTTTCGGATCCAATCGTATTTCGTACTGGGACTTCCGTAACCGTTTCAAGCGCTGGTGCAAGTGATCGAAGAAAGAGTGGACCTGAGCAATAATGACGTGGCGGCAAATGATCGGAGTGGGCGTCAGAAGAGTCGTCCTCGCGAGAGGAGAGCTTGATAAACTAGAGGGGCAAAAATACGCCGCGAGGAGGGCGGAACTACGCCGAGAAGCGGGAGAAGCAGCGAGAGCAAGGGACCGACAGGCGGCGGCGGCGTCGCAGAACGAGGCAGAGGAGAGCGGCGCGCCGGCTGCTTCATGCATAGCTCTCCGGAGAGGCGGCTCGACGCGCTTTTTGGCACTGTGTGCTCTAAGTGGCTGAAAAAACAATCAATTGTTTTTTGAGCCCCTACGCCCTCGGGACGCGCACCGCGCTACTGCTCCCGGGCCAGGGGTGTAAGGGAACACACTAGGGCACACCAGGGCCGGTCTAGCCGGCCTTATCCCGCCCACAACCTTCGAAAACGCACAAAAATCGCACCGCCGGAGCCGCGGCGAATCGCTACCGGAGGCCGCGTGTCGCGCCACCGACGGCCGCACGTCGAACCCCCGGCTCCGCGCCGCTGCTCCACCGCGCCGGCCATCCAGCGCGCACCCCCCAAGCTGCTGGTGCCCTCTTAAAGGGCCACAAAGCCTCGAAAGGAGCCGTCGACCGTCACCTAACAGAGGGGTGTCGGCCCCGGGCTCGCCGCTCTTGCGAGCGGTCGGCGGCGTCTAGGGCGGAGCCAGCGGTAGTAGCGGTGGTGCCGGCGTGTGCCGTGACGGAGGGGGTGGCGGCGGGGCGCGGACGGCGGGGTGCGGCGGCCGAGGCTCGAGCGGGGGGGGCGGCAGCGGTGGCACCATCGTCGGCGGAAGTTCGACCTGGCGGGTGAGAGGTGGGAGGCGCCGAGGGCGGAACCGCTGCGGACGCGGCGAGGTTGGAGGCGCAGAGGCCGAGGCGGCACGGGCGGCGGCGCCGACGGCACTGCAGCGCCGGTGCAGCGCCGGGGAGGGCGGCTGAGGTGGCGCGGACGGCGGTGGCGAGAAGGCGGGCGGAAGCTTAGACGGGTGGTGGTGGAGGAGGCGGCAAAATCACGGGCGAAGCGCCGAGGGGGGCGGCGGAGGCGGTGCACCAGCGGTGGGGAGGGTAGCTACGGCGGCGGGGGTAGCGGCCAGCATCGCCAGGGGGGGCG
>NW_005196364.1:0-1338 GCF_000372725.1 Emiliania huxleyi CCMP1516 | reverse complement strand
CGTCGGCATCGCGGTCGCGCGCCGCCACTGCTCGTCGTCAAGCATGTGCCAGTACTGCTCGCCCTGGTGGCCGTCGTATTCGACCTCGTGCACGAGCCGGCCGTCCACGTCCTCCTCCCGCCCCGCGATGGTGGCCGGCCACCACAAGCCCTGCTCGCCCAGGATCTCGACGTGCGTTCCCGTCTCCACGATGGTGTGCCCCGCCTGCTTCGCCGTCTCGTCCACCCGCAGCCGCTCCCGCCGCTCCCTCTGGCCCTCCCTCGCCGTCGGAAGGGCGTAGTTCGGGCCGCTCTCCTCCACGCCGGCCAGCACGTCCGCGGCGCTCACCGCCTCGACGTCCATCGCCTCCTCCGCCGCCGGCTCGGTCGTGCCGCCCGCTGCCTCGCGTTGTCTGCGCTGCCGCTCGCGCTCGTGGTGTGCTGCTCGGCGCTCGACGCCGCCGCCCTCGTGCACGCACGCCGCCTGCGGTGCCATCTCGCCGCAGGGCGAAGGCCAACCGCAAATTTCGCACAAACTCCGTGCAAAGCCCCTTCGAACGCGCGAAAGCGCCGGCTTTCGAACCTCGGCGCCCGCCCTCTTTCTGGCCGCGTCCCTCCCCTGTCCGATCTTCTGCATTCACTCTTTACATACATAATCTACTACGCTCTCTCGAGGTTCTCGAGGTTCTCGAGGTGGATATCCTTTGGCCGCGTTGGGTAGCGAGGATTGGTGTAACCCGAGCCACGGAGGCGTGTTTTCTGACGGCCGACCGTCAGTGCACGGAGTTGCCCCTTCTCCGACTGCCCCGGCTAGTTCACGGGTTTCGCGGGAGTGACCCCATGCGTCAAACCCGAGACCTAGCGCGGGTGGGTTGGAGGGGGCTCGCCCCGTTCCTCCCCATCGGGCCGCATGTGCGGCCACGCCTCGCAGATTCGTTTTCGCGCCTGGGTCAGGCGCGCGGGGCATCCCCCGGGTCGCTCGACCAGCGATCCGAAGAGTGGCCGCTATGCGAGGGAAAGAGCGGGGCCCACGGGGTACGCCTCCGTCCGGCCCCCTCCGAGGGGGGAAGGGAATTGCGGGGTCCCCACGGGCGCCTCAGTTCGGCCCTCCCGAGGGGGGGGAGGGGAGCAAGGGGGTGGGGGGGATCCGGGGCGGGGGGGGAGGGGTCTCGGTTTCGTGGGTCTAAGACTTGCCTTTCGGGGAGGGGCCTCGGGACGGCGAGCGCAGTGGCGCCCGCTCGACTTCTTCCCCTCCTCCCCCGAGGCAACGAGTAGGCAGCGAGAGGAAATATCGAGCGCCTCCCTACACATCGATGTGTGTGAAGTTTTGGGTGTGGGGCGTCCGGGGGGGGGGGGGGGG
>NW_005196365.1:17039-21488 GCF_000372725.1 Emiliania huxleyi CCMP1516 | reverse complement strand
CGAGGCGTGGAAGAGAAGCGAGACGGCCGCGACGCGAGCGATGTCGACGGGGCTTTCGCAGCGAGAGAGGGCGCGCGCGAGGAGCTCCGTGGGAAGGTCGAGGAGGCGGATGGGCGTCGGCGTGATTCGCGAGGGAGCGGTGGATGAGGCGGGGGCGGCGAGGCGGCGCGAGCGGCGCGGCGGGGGGGACATCGCGAGAAAAAGAAAAAAGCGCCGGGCTTAGTATGGCGATCCGCCTCCACTCTTGTGTTGCTCGCTCGCCCGGGCGGAGGGCATGGCCGCGGAGGAGGCGAGTGAACGCTTGCCAGGCCTTCCGCAGACCACCTCTCGGGCAGACTGAGGGTCGGCTTTGCGTGGCGTGGCCCGTGCGTTGCGCTGCGCAAAGCTGCGTGTGCTGAGGGAGCATCCTGTGCTTCCACTGCGAAGTGCGCACCTCCTGCAGCTGGTGGAGGGCCGTGCCGCCGCGCGCTTGCTCCGTGGACAGGGCGGGGAGGCGGCACCGCAGCGCCGCAGCGTCTGCTGCACGCCGGAGCAGCACTTTGCTGCCTGGTGAGCAGCATGCTGGTGCTGTGTGCGGTGTTGACGAGGCGGCTTTGGCGCTGTACTGCCTGCCGCGGCGAGCGGCGCGCGGCACGCGCGGCGCCGCGCGTGGCCCGGATGGCGCCAGGGAGCGCGCTCGATGAGCCAGCCCGCGCGGCGCGAGCGCCGTGCAGGCTGGCACATCGTCTGCATGCTGCCGTCAATTCTCTGGTCGACGGCGGTCAATCTCGCGATTGTCGATCAAAACCGGCGGGCTTTGTGACGCCGTTTACTATAGTTTACGCGATCGGCGGTGAAGGGGGCGAGGGCGGAGAGGGAGGGGGTGGCGGTGGGGGAGGGGGCGGCAAAGGGGGGGTTCGGATTGTGGACTCCTGGGTGAAAGTGCTGCCCTGGTCCAGGACTCACACACTTCCAGCAACCAGCAGCCCGGAGGGAAGAAATCAGGCAGCAGTGGGTGGCGAGGGCGGCCCGGATGGAAGAAATCAGTCCCCCCTCCCTGCAAAGGGAAAAGAAAGGAAAAGGTCAGCGATCTCGCACAGTCGCAACTTTCGAGCGCCGTACCCCCCAACCAAACTTTCGGTTTAATAACCGACGGAGGTTGATAGGCAAAGTTGGAAGCAGTAACGCTAACGGCGATCGCGTTCGCACCATGCAAGTCGCCTGAGGCTTCGTCTGAAGCGACCCAACGATTTTAGAAGGACAGGGTCCATGGCAGTGGGCCGACCCTCCGATTTTATGAGAAGAGAACAAAGGAGTGTCCAGATTCATGATCCGTCAGAGTAAGCAAAACTCGGTCTGGGGACGCACGTCGGACGAAACCCTTTCAGACATTATGGCCGCGACCACAGTGACTGCGCGACCACCAGCGACGACCGAGCTTGACGGCTCGGCTGCTCACACTGGCCACGGGCGGCGCACAGTGGTCTCGGCTACGCTGGTCACGCTCCTCTTCTTTGCGGGAGCGGCGCGCGCTTTTCTCTCTCGTCGCTCACTGAGCTCACATCATCGTCTGACTGGTAATTGCCTCTGTGCCCCCTTCACAGGCTACGCTCATCAAGCAGCCATCCCAAACGTCGTTGCTCTTCAGCGATGACGCCAACGCGGCCTCATTCGTGGGCGACGAGGATCGCCCTTGGTGGTGGGAGGCCCAGTCCGCACCGCGAGAGGCAGAAGCAGACGAGAAACTTGGCTTTGCTGACTCGTTGCACATGATGGTGGGCACGATGAGCCAGCCAGTCAAGCAGGCCAAGGACGAGCTCCTGGACAAGCCATTCGACAAAGCGACTGCTGTCTTGCCGCTGAAGGAGGGTTGGAATGGCGCAGAGTCCGAGCTAGAGTCGGTGAAGAGTGGGCCCTCGGCATCAGCCGCAGTCGCCGCACACTCCTTCGACGCGGCGAATTGCGCCCTCAGTCCGATTGGATGCTGATCATTAAGGCGCCCGACCGAGCAACGACCAACGAGGAATATACTGCCTACTTAGTGCGCTTCAGTATCGCAATACTTCTCAGTATTGCGGCAGACTGATCGCAACATATTTGTTTCATGAGACCAGACATGGTTCATGACAACATGCACAACATGTACATGTACATGTTGTGCATGTGGTCTGAGAGCATGCGCATACCTCGGGACGGCGGCTGTTGAGGGGGGGGGGGGGGCGAGAGTTGTTTGACAGTGTATGTGTGTGTGTGTAGCTCTGGCGAGCGCACGGCCCGCGGAGTCCGCCTCAATGGTCTCGGCGGCGACGTCGAGGCTATGGGCAATGAGCACGCGCGCCGCATCCGATCGCACCACCCCTGCCCCCTGCCGGAGCGATCCGGCAACCGCGTCACGCATAACCTGCGACTCTAATGCGGCTGCAATGCCATTGATTGAGGAGGCAAAGATGGCGACGAGGTCGCGGCCAGCCTCACCCTCCAGCCAGTGGCGAACCAGCTTGTCGCGAACCACATGCTTTGGCTCCACGCGGGCCACGGCAGTGCCGTCGTCGTCGCGGTCCGTGCCAGTCATGTGCGTCCCCGCAAGGCGCGAGACACGCGGCGTCGTCGTGACGTTCGTCGCGTCGGACGTCCGCTGAGCAATTAAAAGTCTCGTCTCCGGCGCGATACACGTTGTTAAACCCTTTCGAGCCCTGGTGGGCCGTCCTTCCATCCCTCCCTGTTCGTCTGTTTTTCTTTCCTTTTCGGCGCCCTCCGTTTTTCTTTTTCTTTACTCGATGTCGCTCTTGCTGGAAAAGCCGCTTCTGCGCGAGGCGGTCCGACTCGCCGACGAGGGCACCGAGACCGCCGACCCGATCGCAGCCTTCGCCGCCTCTCAGCTGAAAGTCGTGCGCGGCCTGCCCGCGGAGACGCTTCTCGCGCCGATTGAGGCGGAAGTAGACGACGAGAGCGACGAAGACGAGGCCAAGGCTCGCGAGGAGGGCCCGGCCGCGACCTCCGACGAGGCAATCGACGGCACCTCGCCCGGCGACTACTCCGCGCAGCACGCGCTGGCCAGCGGCAGGCTTCACGCGGCAAGGGCCGAGGCTGCAGCGCTCTCGCAGGCTTCGCCGCAGCCGAGCCGAGCCGAGCGAGGCGTCGCCCGCAGCCTCCGCCGCCCACCCCGCAGGCGCTCGACTTGCTGCGAGGCCGGCGGCACCTCCTTCCGACTGCCCTCACGGCGCCTCCGCCGCCGATCCGGGAGGCGGAGGACGAACCGGCGCTGCAGCTGCGGAGGGCCAGGGCACTCATCGGAGGCGCGGCGCGCGCACTGAGCGACGGCGCCGACGGGCCGCTTCCTCTAGATGCGGGACGGCGGTAGTGCCTCAAGGTTGTAAGCCATCCCTCGAGACGTCATCAACCGCGAGGGGACATGAGACGTCATCAGCGCACCTCGAGACCTCGAGACCCGCACCGCAGCCTAGAAGCGGGACGCGGGGCCCCATACCTCCCCATACCTCCCCACATCTCCCCGTATCTCATCGCCAGCTGCCCCCCCCGGTTCGCCTGCTGAACTAGGCTCGCGCCGCGGGTCCACTTAATAAGTATTACTTACGTCTCAAGAATTGATGAATGGCCTAGGCTCGCGCCGCGCCTAATTAATAAGTATTAGTTGATGACTAAGAGTTGATGCATGACCTAGGCTCGCGTCGCGACTGAGTGCGGAGCAGACGCTGTGTGAGGAGGCGCCTGCCCCTAGCAGCCCCTGCCCCTAGCAGCGGAGGACGGACTCATGTCTTCCCACCAGCGCTCGAGAGGAGACGGACTCCGCTGTACTCGTACTCTACTCCGCTGTAATGACTGTGCTCGCAGCCCCTCGTGCTCGCGCGGTGCTCTGAAGACGCTGCACAGTGCCCGTCTTCCCGCCCGGAGGATGGCGTAGCCTGCACGGAGGTGTGTGGCCGCAGCCCCCCCCCCCCTCTTCCTCACGGCTGCTGTCTGCCTGCCAGGTGGCTGCGCTGCGGTCGCACTGGCGTGTGGTCGGCGTGGACTCCGTGGGGGCGATGGCCGAGACACGGCCGAGACACTTCCGAGAGACCTCCGGCGCATACTTCCGGGGGCACCTCCGAGACACCTCCCAGACACCTCCGAGACACCTCCCAGACTCCTCCAAGCCCCTTCCCCTTTCCAAAACGCCTAAGAGATTCCTCCGAGATTCCTCCGAGATTCCTCCGAGATCCTCCGAGATTCCTCCGAGGTTCCTCCGAGGTTCCCCGGGCGGCTTGTCCAGCGCGGAGCGTCGGGGCGGCGCTATCTCCCCGTATCTCCCCACACCTCCCCACATTTCCCCACACCTCCCCAAAACTCCCCAAAACTCCCCCAAACTTCCCCAAAGCTTCCCCACACCTTCCTCAAACCTTTCCCCAAACCTGCCCCGGAAATTTCCCCAAATTAAAGGCCCGGGTCCGGGGGCCGTGGGGACCCGGCCCC
>NW_005196365.1:16058-16174 GCF_000372725.1 Emiliania huxleyi CCMP1516 | reverse complement strand
GCGTAGGCTTGCTGCGCAGGGCGGCGGGGGCGGCGCTGGAGGCGAGCACGGCAAGCTCTCGCCGGAGCGAGGTCTGGGAGTAGCAGAGACTGGCAGAGACTGGCAGAGATCCGCAG
>NW_005196365.1:5133-15355 GCF_000372725.1 Emiliania huxleyi CCMP1516 | reverse complement strand
CTGAGTGGAGCTACCCGCGCCTCTCGGTGCGTTGGGAGGAGTGCGCGGGTACCCTCCCCCCCCAAAGGCATACCCTGGATTTGGGTGCTGTGGGGGTAGGGGCGGCAGGCAGCGAACAAGAATCCGCTCCGAGAGGGCGTCAACGGACGCTAGGTGCACTGGGAGTACTTGACGGGCGACGCGAGCGCGCATGGTGGCGCGGGGCCGGCGGCCTCGTTTGAGCTGCGCGCGCAGCTTCCCCGCACACACTGGCGCTCTAGACGCGTCTCCACTGGCGTGCTGCTCAGGCGGCGCTCGTGGAGCTGCGCGCGCTGGTGCCGCGAGAGGGGCGGGGAGGGGCGGGCGGCGAGGCGGTGGCGGCTGGCGCGTGCCTGAGCGTGGCGGGTGGGCCCGCGGGCTGCGAACTCTTCCTCACGCCTCTCTGCGGCGTGAGCGAGCTGGCGGCGGCGACGGGCCAGCGTCTCCCGGCGGCGGCGAGCGGCGGCGCGGTGCGCCCCGCCGCCCCCGCCACGCTGCTGCGAGGGCTCACGGGGGAGGTCGACGTGCGCAGCGTGGGCGGGGTGGTGCAGGCGCTGCTGGGACGCACGCTCCTCTCTGCTCTCGCGGCGACCGCCGACGCTCTCGGCTTGCAGGCCGCCTGAGACACTTCCGAGACACTTCCGAGACGCGCCGACACCCTTCCGAGACCCTTCCGAGACCCTTCCGAGACCCTTCCGAGACCCTTCCGAGACGCGCCCGCGGCACGTGTAGGCGGACCTCTCACTCGAGGGTGGCGAGCTGACCGCCCGCCGCCCTTCGCCGCGGTGGGGCGGCCCGAGCGGCGGCGCGGGGCCGTGGGTGCGCGTGGCGCTGGTCGCGTCGGCCGGCGCAGCGGCGCCGTCAAGCGAGGGCGCGGAGGGGGTAGGCGGCGGCCATGGCCCTCTGCTCGACGTTAGCTCGAGCGAGACGGGGGGGGCGCTGATGCGGCCGCACGAGGTCGCTCGGCTAGAGGGCGGCACGACGCTCGCGCAGCTGTCGCTGCTGCTCCGGCGCGTGCTGCTGCGGTGACGCGCTCTTTTGGCCTCACTTGTGGGGCTTCGTTGCTCGTTGTGACGAGGACGCGTGAGGCATGTTGTGCGAGTATATGGGACAAAAGCGTCGAAAATGTCCCAAAAAGCGTGTCTCGAGTTTGTGGCAGCTCCGCAGCCTGCGCGCGCTGCCGGGACGCACCGAAAGCTGGGTACACGCACTCCCTGGGTCCCAGGGAGTGCGTGTATCCAGCAGAGGAGCGAGAGTAGGCTCGACGCCGCGCTCGCTGTGGAGCGGCTACAAACTCGCCGCCGAGCGTGCCACCGAAGGCGTCCCGTCGGAGGTGATGGAGTTTGAGACCTGAGGCTGCGGAGGTGACGCCTGAGGTACCGGCCCGTGCACAGCGACTCAGCCCGTCAGCCGGCGACCGCCACGGGCTCAGACGAGACTTGTCGACGCGTTCCGGCTCAGCTTCACCGTGGTCATCGGGCGTCTGTCGACGTCAGGACCACCCATACAGCTCGCGAGTTTGAGGTCGCAAGAGCAAAGACGGTGGCGTTTGGACATCCCAACCATCACACAAGACAGCCTGGCACGCATGGGGCATGGCTCGCGCGAGCTTGTGCTCTGTGTAAAACGGGATCTGACAGAGGTCTCCGTCCTCGCCCGCTGGGAGAAGCGATACCCGCCTGCCGCCGCACCCGCGCCTAAGCCCACTAGATCAAGACTGCGATAGAAGCGCGTCGCGCCGTCGCAATCGGAGCCACCGCCTCCCACGCATTCGTATCCAAGTCGTACCGCTCGACCGAGCTGAGGCGGTTGTAGCCGTCATCCTGTCCGCTCACCGCATACAGCTTGCCGTCGAGCACCGCCACGGCGAGCTTATACCGCGCCTCTGCCATCGGCGCCACCGCTTCCCACACATCCAGCGCCGGATCGTACCGCTCCACCGAGCTGAGGGCGTTGTAGCCGTCGTCGTACCCGCCAACAGCGTACAGCTTGCCGTCGAGCACCGCCACGCCGAAAGCTATCCGCCGCACCGCCATCGGCGCCACAGCTTCCCACGCATTCGTAGCCGCGTTGAACCGCTCCACCGAGTTGAGGTAGTCACCGTTGAAGCCGCCCGCAGCGTACAGCTTGCCGTCGAGCACCGCCGCAGCAAAATTACACCGAGCCGTCCCCATTGGCACCACCGCCTCCCACGCGTTCGCAGCCGGGTCGTACCGCTCCACCGAGTTGAGGTAGTCACCGTTGAAGCCGCCCACAGCGCACAGCTTGCCCTCGAGCACTGCCACGGCGGAATTCTTCCGCGCCAACGCCATCGGTGCCATAGCCTCCCACGCAATCGTAGCCAGGTCGTACCGCTCCACCAGGTCGGATATTGCGCCGTCAGCCTCACTCTGGCCGCCCACCGCGTACAGCTTGCCATCAAGCACCGCCATGCCGACAAACTTTCGTGCCGTCGGCATCGGCGACACAGCCTCCCCCTCCCACTCATTCGTGGATGGGTCGTACCGCTCCAGCGAGCTGAGGAACTCGCCCTCGCTGCCCTCGCCGCCGTCGTAGCCGCAGAACACGGCCATGCGCGGCCTCTCGCGCTTCTTCAGCGTCTCCTTCCAGCCGCGGCGCCACGCGCGGCACGTCCGCGGCGTGCGCCTTGGTCGGCAGCTGGGCGAGGATGTGCGGGGCGAGGTCCGGCGAGAGGAGGACCTCGGAGAGGATCCACTCGGGCTGCTCCACGAGCCGTGCGGCGTGCTCCTCCGCCACGTGCAGCGCGGCGGCGCTCGCGCCCGCCTGCGCCTCGATGATGGCGCACAGCTGCTCTGCCGAGAGGCTCGAGACGCGGGCGCCGATGCGGTGGGAGGCCATCAAGCTGGAGCGTACCGAGAGCCAATGTGGGATTCGCTCGCAAGGGTGTGCGGTGCTGTGTGGGGGGCGGCAATCGAGCCTGGTGTTCAGTCCGAGCCTGGCTGTTCTTCACCTTCCTACCTAACCTAACCGGGTCTCTATCCGTACGCGCATGTTGCGCGAGGCGTGCTCAATGCGTGGAGATCGCCGCCGTGACGCATCGATCGATCGATACCCACACCGCACCTACCTAAGCCCACTGCATCAAGACTGCGATAGAAGCGCGTCGCGCCGTCGCCTTCTGGTTGGTGGTTCCTCTGTGACTCGTGCCGCTTACTTGAAGCCGTGTACTTGGCGGCTCCCCGTGGTGTATGTACCTGTGTGAGTGCCAGTGGTGCTGGCCAGATTGGGGCGCTCGCGAGCGAACTGAGATCCGAGGTGTGAGAAGCGCTCTATTGATCGTCGAGCAGGATTGCGCCCCGTGCCGCACCGTGCGCACGCACACAACTCACAACGTTCACGGCGCTCGCTGGAATGCGGAAAGGTTGCCGGCTCGTTGTGCGAGTATGTATGTATCTGAGGAGACGATTCAACTTACATTCAACTTTGGTGGGGGGAGCCGCTTTGTCCGTGGACGGCGCGCCTCGAGATCTACTGTGACACCGAGCGGTGGTACCCCGCGACCGTCATGGCGCGGGAGGAGGACGTGGACGGACGGATCGCGCACCAGGTCGAGTACGACGGCTACCCGGATCGGCGGTGGTGGCACATGCTGGACGACGAGCGGTGGCGCGCCGTCCCAGAGCAGGCCGGCGCGGGCGCAGGCGGCGCTGCTGCAGACGGGGATGGGGATGCGGCGATGGACCGCGCGGACGGCGAGCAGGGCGCCCGTGCCGTGGGCGACGCCGAGGCGGCCGAGGTGCGGCCGGCGCCGCCTCCCGCGCGCCGGGGTGTGCGGCGCAGCGCGCTGGCGGACGCCCTCGAGGCGGAGGATGACGAGCGGCAGGACGAGGCTGCGCGTGGCGATGAGCAGCCGATGCTAGCGCCTCACGGGCCGGCGCTGTCGGTGCAGCTTCGGCGCGTGCGCCGGCAGCTGCGCGAGTTCCTGGCAACGCAGGCCGCGGCGGGGAAGAGCGTGCCGATGCAGCGGACGGCCCTCGGTCTGCACCCGACGATGCGGTGGACGATCCGCTTCGGCAAGTGGCTGGCGACGACGCGAGTGATAGCATTGAGGGCGAGCCGGTGGCACGCGACCGAGCGGGGCGACGCGCGGGAGGAGGAGCCGACGGTGCGCATGGGTCGCGGCGAGAACACAGGGTGTACGTCGCGCTGCAGCACATGAAGAACCACGTGTGGCGCGAGATCTGGCCGGCGATGCCGAGCGACGCGAGGCAGTACTGGCGGCTGGTGACCAAAAGCGTCGAAAAGGTCCCAAAAAGCGTGTCTCGAGTTTGTGGCAGCTCCGCAGCCTGCGCGCGCTGCCGGGACCGGGGACGCACCGAAAGCTGGATACACGCACTCCCTGTCCCCGGGTGTTGGAAGTAAAGATATATTACGTTGTTTGCAGGAAGCCGGATATATGCCCAACGCGCCGCTCTCGAGATACGTGAGACCCCGCGCCGGGATTCTACTTTCTAGCGACCTCGGGCGGCGCGGCCTTCTCCATTCCCTTGATGTGGATCGTGTGGTGGGCGAGCGTGCGCCGACAGACGGCAGACGCGCCCCGCATCACGGCCCCATCTTCGGGAACCACGGCCCCTCCCACCGGCGGTTGTGCCGGTCGGTGTGCGGCACGATGTCGGCGAAGAGGTCGTACCAGATGTGCCCCGCGCCGCGGCCGCCGGGCGGCCGATTGCAGCACCACAGCCCGGCATACTGCTTGTACTTGTCCTCGAACGCCTTTGTGTCGGCGCCGAGCACGGCGCGGTAGTCGGGCACCGCCGCGAGCCGAACCACCTTGGAGCCGCTCGTTTGGATCTGCCGGACGAGCGCGGCGGCGGCGGCGGAGGCGGCGGGGCCCGCCTCGGGCCGCGCGCCCGCCAGCTGCGCGACAGAGCCGCGCACCGAGGCGGGCGTGCGCGGGTTGCAGAGGAAGGAGTGCTCGCGCAGCAGCGGCTCCACCTTGCCCATCCTCTCCACGTCGAGCACGTGGTCGGCGGGGCAGTCGAGGAGGGGCAGCCTCGCCGCGGAGCCGGGGATGATACCGCTGTGAGGCGCCCACCAGCGGTCGAGGCCGCACACGAGGCGAGGAAGGATGAGGATGCGGCCGGTCGCCTTAGCGAGCGCGAGCCCGTTCCGGACCTGCGCCAGCTGGTGGTGGACCAGCGCAAAGTGCTGCTCGACGCTCGCGCGCTTGTCAAAGGGGAGGGTGCCGTCGCTGCCGACCGTGCCACCGTTCGGGTACACGAGCGCGCGAGGCAGGTCGAGTTCGTACGTGAGGAAGTCCGGCCCGGAGTAGTACTCGGGCGCGTCCTCCCACATCATGCCCTCGCGCAGCCGGTGCCGCTTGCCCTGCGCGCCGCCGTACTGGAAGGTTGTATGCACCATGTACGGCGTGGAGCGCATGAGGTGCGCCATGCGAGACACAAAGTGTGTGTGCCCCGACGCAAAGAGCGAGACGGGCAGCACGCCCGCCTTGACCTGCCCGCCGCCAGCCTTCTTGAACAGCGGCTTGAGGCGGTGCTCGTCCACTCCGCCGCCGCCGCCGCGCCGCAGCACACTCGCAAAGAGGACCTGACCGCCCGCGCGCCAACCTCGTGTGTGTATTGCTGATGGAGTCCACTCTCTTGTGGTGCGGACTAGACGACGGATGCGAGATGCAGCCGAGATACCGCCGAGATTGTGTCTCGAGGCGACGGCCCGCCTGGTCCCACGCGTCCTTGTTTGCGAAGCACGCCTATTACTTAATTAATCACGTCGTTAATTACTTAATTAATTAGTTGTCCTTGTGTGCAAAGCACGCCTCCTTCCACTGCTGCACAAACTCGAGCGCCTACTCACAGCTCGAGGAGTGAAGAGACGCTGCTCACGCCTCCTTCCACTGCTGCACAAACTCGAGCGCCTACTCACAGCTCGAGGAGTGAAGAGACGCTGCTCACGCCTCCTTCCACTGCTGCACAAACTCGAGCGCCTACTCACAGCTCGAGGAGTGAAGAGACGCTGCTCACGCCTCCTTCCACTGCTGCACAAACTCGGGCGCGGAGGCGCGGATGAAGATGTACCCGATGTTGAAGGCGGACGAGAAGCCGGAGGACGACTCGAGCCCGTCGTCCGTGTAGCCGTTGGTCGCGACGAGATGGTCCGAGGACGTGAGAACCTCCGCCTCGGGGAGCTTGCGGAAGTACGGGAACGGGTCACGCAGGATGAAGGCGTCGGCGTCGATGGTGAGGCAGTCGACGCCTAGCGGTCGATGAACTCATTGATGAATTAATTAATTGAGTCATTGACCGGCGTCGATGGTGAGGCAGTCGACGCCGGTCTTCGCGAGCTCGAGCACAAGGTTCACCTTGTGCAGCCCGAGCTCGCGGAAGTTCTTCGTGCCCCAGCCGTAGTCCTTTGTTGTCAGCCCGGACGACATGAAGAAGGTCGGGACGCCGCGAGCCTGCAGTGAATTAATGAATTAGTTACTCAATTAATTAACATGAAGAAGGTCGGGACGCCGCGAGCCTGCAGCCCTCGCCCCGCCTCATCGTCGAGCGCACCGACGAGGTAGTGGGGCTGCTGCAGCGCGATGAGGTGGCGGACCAGCGTGAAGGCAAAGTCGAGCCGGTTGTAGTTGACGTACGTGGCGATGAGCATGTTGTCCGCCGAGGCGTGCTTCTTCGCGAGCTCGCTGGTCAGCCGCGGCTTCTCCTCGCCCGCCTTGACCAGCGGCAGCGCCGGCTTGGCAGAGGCAAACGGCGGCGGCTTAGGGCACCACATGCCTCCGGGGAGCTCGACCATGCGGTCGCTCCACCAGCTCGCGTTCGGGACCACCCCCTCCGCCGCAGGAGGCAGCGCCAGCTCTCGCAGCGGCGCCGCGGCGGCGACAGCGCCGCTGCCACCACCGCCACCGACGGCGCCGCTTCCGGCAGAGCCGCCGCCGCCGCCGCCGCTCGGACCGCCGCCGCCGCCGTCGCCGCCGTGGGCCCCGCCCTTGACGGCCGCCGCCGCCGTCGGCAGCGCGGCGGGCGTGGTGGAGACGACCACCTCGGAGGTGTCCTCTGCAAACACCGCCGCGATCCGGTGCTCGGCGCGCTCGAGCGCACTCTCGCGCCGATCCGCCCGGCGGTCGTGCCGCGCGCCGAGCCGCTGCTCCAGCTCGGCGATCCGCGTCTGCAGCGCCTTCATCTCGTTCAGCAGATCCGAGGTCGGAGGCGCTGCTGGCTGCGGAGACCAGTCTCGCATCGACATGTGCCGGCCGCCGCCGCCGTTCATCGCCATCAGGGTGAAGAGGACGAGCATGCACGCGCCGCCGCAGATGAGGAGGCTCTTTCGCTCCGACGGGAGGAGCGCCATGCTGCTTGGCTGCGTCGCGGAGGAGGCGCGGAGAGCCGATGCGGCACAGCAGCGCCGGCCCTGGATAAGTTAAAATCAAGAAAAACGCGCGAGGCTTACTCTCGAGGTTCTCGAGGTGGATATCCTTTGGCCGCGTTGGGTAGCCCGCAAGTGGGAGTAGACTGTGACGGCAAAGATGGAGAAGCGGTATGAGCGATGGGTGGGAAGAGGTATGTCGGGGCCGGAATAGTCATCAAGAATCACGTGCAATCCTGTGCGTGGTACCTAGTGCAGTCGCACGGTCTCGTCCGTGCCTTGCGGCCGGCGACGAGATTGCTAGAGGCGGAGCAAGCCTGCTCTAGTCTCACACGTTCGCCCCTGTCGCCTGTCTGTGTTGTTGTGCTGTTGTTTGTCTCTTGGCACCTTGGAGTGCTGGGGGGGGCGACAGGGGGGACGTGGCCTGAGTGATGTGTACGCCCACTCAGGATGTGTGGCAGCCCGCTGGCTGTGTGTCTTGTGAGCTTGTTTGTGTCTGTGTGTCGCTCGTGCGTGTCGTCATCATCTGTCTTGCGTCCACCCATACCGCGTTGGTGTCCAGTCCGAGCCTGACTGTTCTTCACCTTACTACATACATACATAGTCGCAGACGCCGCCCAACGAGAAGCGCTCATCCAAGAGCGCCCCGAGGGCGGACAACACTGCCAGGACATCGAGATATTCACACGCAGCTTATACCAGCCTAGATACCAGCGCCAGGTGAGCCGCCTGGTCACTCCATCGTCACACAAAGGCGTGAATATAGTGGCGTCCTACGTCAATCGAGCATACGGGCACCTCCGCATGGGGCGACTGCTCTTCCACTCCTCGTGCGATTTTCTCAATCTCCCCGAAACGATGCCCGCCTACTGGCGCATCGCACTCAAGACGCATGGCACTCTGAGAGGACTAGTACCGTACGATGGTGAGGACGCCGCACAGAAAGACCACACGCCTGAAGTCACGTACCGACAGGCGAGGGCGGGCGTACCGTGGCTTCAAGGTTGCAGCGAGAATCGGCGAGAGACTGCAAAGACACCACACTCCTCTCCTTAAAATCCCTGTGTGGTGGCGGCGTGCCGTCCTCCCATCTCTCCCTTGTCTGTTTTCTTTCTTTCTTTAGAGGCCGGTCGGAGAACTTTGATTTAAATATACCAAAAGGAGGGCTCACCACGCCCCCTACGCTGGGGTGCCGACGGATAAGGGGCATCTCCACATGCAGAGTCACACCCCCGGGACGGGTACGGTAGAGGCGTAGAGCCCCACGGTAGAGGCGTAGAGCCCCCCGCCGCATTGCACGTTACAAACACACGGGCACTACAGTTCGTCCTTTATGACGCGCAGTAATTTGCGCCGCTCACTTTCTGCTTTCCAACCACCTCCAAGTCCTGCTCGCTCTCGATGTAAGGCGCAAGTCGCTCACGCGCTTGATACCCTGAGACACGAACTGCGCATGGTGCTCCCCCAAGTCCAGCGCGGTCAGAATGGCATCCTTGCGAGCATGGTGGTGGAGTATGGT
This sequence comes from Emiliania huxleyi CCMP1516, assembly GCF_000372725.1. Classification (NCBI taxonomy): domain Eukaryota; phylum Haptophyta; order Isochrysidales; family Noelaerhabdaceae; genus Emiliania; species Emiliania huxleyi. Next base: position 6,468 of record NW_005196365.1, on the reverse strand, counting down.
ATGCCACCCAATGCCATACCCCGCATAAACAACATCGGGGGCACCCGACCCACCTTACATCGAGAGGTCCACCATGGGCTTCATGTTCCGCATCCCGCTCCCCGTCAGCTCATAGGGAGGACCCATGGTGGACAACCGCATGCCTTGGGACTCGAGGACTACCATGCCCCGCATGGCGTTCTTCATGTTCCGCATCCAGCTCCCCGTCCCCTCCTCCTTGAACACCATGCTCAAGCCGGCCGCCGCGGAGAAGAGGCTCTTGCGCGACGGAAGGCCCGCCTCGAGTCCGTCAAACCCCACCAAGGTGCCCGGCAGCGGCCCTCCTTGCTTGTCGGCGAAGAGCAGGCGCCGGTCCGGCTTCGGGCGGAGGAAGTTGGCGTTGAGGTTAAGTGTGTAGCGGGGCTGTCCCGTGGCGTTCGTGCCTGGGGTGACCAGGTGCGCCGCCTCCTCGACGAGCACACTTGTGCCATTCTTGAGGAGGACGTTGTTGGCCCACGTGACCATTGCGCCCGCTTTGGGTGCCCAGGTGAGCTCGGGGCTCGCCAGGGGGAAGTGAAGCTCGCCAGTGCCCTCTGGGGTGGAGTGCAGGTACACAACCCCGGTCGCGTCAGTTGTGTCATAGTGCGGCTTGAGGCCGCCCGAGCGCGGCGGGTGGCGCGCAGCGGGGACGTGGGTGCTGCTGCGCAGGTCGACGCCCCAGAGGTCCGAGAAGACGTCGAGGACTTTGCGAAGCATCGGGTACTCGGCCACGGGCACGTGGTAGGCGCGGTTCACGTCGTCGCCCAGAGGAGGTGGGTCGTGCCACATGTCTTCGGGTAGGGCGACGAGTGCGGAAAGCAGGGTGGAGGCCTCGGCGGGCGCGAGGATCGACTCTACCGCCAGCACTTTTGGCGAGGCGGCGAGCTGCAGCGCGTCCGGCGTGCCGGCGGCGAGGAGGAGTGTCGAGACCACCAGAACCATATTTCAGATCTTATTCAATCAAATGGTTAAACACCAGGAAGCGCCGTTCACACAAAAACACAGCGAAGGTTGATAAGAATTTTATCCGTGCGGTGTGTGTGTGTGTGTGTGTGTGTGTGTGTGTGTGTGTGTGTGTGTGTGTGTGTGTGTGTGTGTGTGTGTGTGTGTGTATCGCGCGCCTTGCGGGGGGGGGCGCGGAAAAGAGGAACCTCTTAGCGCCCTCGCCATGGTGCTGCAAGCAGCGCCGGGCGACGACGGCTTACCGCCTCCCGGTCCCCCTCGGCACACCTCCGCTGCTTAATGTTTGACGACTCGAACCGCCGTGAAGCTTCCCGTGCGCGGGTTACCCCGCACACGGGTCAGCCTGCCAGCCAC
>NW_005196365.1:2994-5033 GCF_000372725.1 Emiliania huxleyi CCMP1516 | reverse complement strand
CAGAGCGCGCGCCTGCAGCCGTTCCATTATTCGAATGGTAAGGACGTCGCTAGCCAAAGGGCCGCAGACCCACGCTCAGAGCGCCAGCCGCTGCGCCGCCGCCGGAGCCTCTGAAGGGCCGAGCAGCTCGGCGCCTAACCAATCAACGACTTTCGGACTCAAATCAGGGAGAGTTCGGAGGAGAGGGCCGAGCAGCAGCTTCGGCGCCGCCGTCCGCAGCCTCGAGCTCGTGCACAATCTCGTACAGCTCCTCCTCGACGCAGCCGAGCGCCTCCGCAGCCGCCTCGGCCGGCAGGTCGGCGCATGTCGCAACCAGCCTCGCCGCCTTGAGCACGCAGGCCGGGTCGGCGGGCAGGCGGAGCAGGCGGAGCGAGCGGGCAAACAGCGACGGCTCGCCGCTGCGCGTGCGGCCGGGCGTGCCAGCCACCCGGAGGCGCGAGTGCCGGCGGAGCAGCAGCGAGAGCGACAGCCCGCGCAGGCTGCTGCCGTCGAGATCGGCCGCGTTGACGACGACCTGCAGCGACGGCCCCTCGGCAGCGCCGCCCGACACGAGGTCCACAAAGGAGTGGCCGCCCATGTGGCGCCGCCGTGCGACGACGCCGTCCACCACCAAAGCGCCGTCAGGAGTCGCAGCGGAGCAGGCGTGGCGGGCGGCCTCGAACGAAGACAGGACGCCTTGCGTCGGCGGCTGGCGCTGTCCTCCCTCATCGATGAGCTCGAGGTCGCAGCGGAGCTTGCGCGATGAGAGGGGAGTTAGGATGAGGCGGACCTCAGCCATCAACGATGTCGGTCGAGGATCCCCATACAGTTGTATGGAACGCAAAAAAGAAAAATACCTTAAGGCACAGTATCTCCAACACCATTTGAACGTGCGGGCGGCAGCTGTCTGTTTACAGGCGCTGGCCGCCCGCGCGCGCGCCGGACCGGCTCCGGCACGTCCGGCGCTGGGCGGCGCGCGTCCACACTGCGCGTCGCGCAAAAGGCGAGCGCTCGCCGCCGCTACGGCGGCGGCGGCGTCGCTACCCAACGCGGCCAAAGGATATCCACCTCGAGAACCTCGAGAACCTTCTGATACGTGGCCACTCGAGTATCCGTCGCGGAATACGCGTTCCGTCAGGTTACCCGAGATTGTCCGAGAATGCGCCGGAGCTGCCGCCGAAGGACGACGCGGTCGAGATGGCGGTCGCGATCCGTCCACGTGCCAAAGAAATCCTCTGCGCCGACCTGTTCTACGCGCCGAGCGAGTGCCGAGTCCGCCTCGTATTTTCCCACAATCTTTCCTACCGCCACCGTCGACACCAGCGCCCGCTCGCTCCCTCCTCGCCCCACTGCCGCCACCGAGCCCAACCTGCCGCCTCTCGCTTCTGGATGCTCGGCTGCGCCCTCGAGAGCCGCGAGGCGGTTTTTGCGGCGCTCAGCTTCTCCGCCGCTTCCGGCTCGCTGCTCATCATCAACAAGCTGTGCATCCACGCGATTCCGGCTCCGTCCTTCATCGCGACGATACAGTTCGCCGTCTGCACCCTCTTCTGCCTCTTCCTCCGCGCCAGCGGCCTCGCCGCCGTCGATGGGTTTGAGAGGGAGAAGGTGCGGCCGTACCTCGCGTACACGGGCATGTTTGTGTGCACCATCTACTGCAACATGAAGGCGCTGCAGAACAGCAACGTCGAGACGCTCATCGTCTTCCGCGCCTGCTGCCCCATCGTCGTCTCGCTCCTCGACTACCTCTTCCTCGGCCGCGAGCTGCCGTCTGCGCGCTCCTTCGCCTCGCTGCTGCTGCTTGTCGCAGGAGAGACGCACCGCCCGCGCGCGAGCGAGCGAGAGAGAGAGAGAGAGAGCCTGAGAGCAGCGTGGAGAAGGAGCGACGTCGTACGTAGCCCGACACACACACACACACACACACACACACACACACACACACACACACACACACACACACACACACACAGAGAGAGAGAGAGAGAGAGAGAGAGAGAGAGAGAGAGAGAGAGAGAGAGAGAGAGAGAGAGAGAGAGAGAGAGAGAGAGAGAGAGAGAGAGAGA
>NW_005196365.1:0-2038 GCF_000372725.1 Emiliania huxleyi CCMP1516 | reverse complement strand
AGGCGAGGGATCGAGGGACCGGAGGGCTTTCGCGACAGCCACGATGACGACGAAGAAAGGGGAGGGGACGGAGGGGCGACACGCAGGAGGAGCGAAATCGCTAACGGCCCGAGCAGAGAGGGCGACGGCTGGGGCACGAGGGAACAACGGAGACGCTACCGATGACGCGAACCGAGGCACGCACGCCGGCGGGGACGGGGAGGGCGACAGCGACGTCGAGGTTGACGCACCCGTATCGAGAGCGCCACCCAAAAAGGGGCGGACAGCCATGGAGGTCACCGAATGGAGGGCGAACGGCACGATGCGAAAAGGCCGGGCGAGGCGGATGGAGAAAGAAGTGCCGAGAAGGCCATGGTGCAGGGGAGGGACGGGAGGACGACAGAAGGGCGAGGAGGACGAGCGGTCCGCACAGACCGCGAGCAGACAGCGCCTGCTGCCCATTTCAAGACATTCGCCAAGAACGCTAGCAACATGTGAGGCCTTCGTGAACGATGCATTGAAAAACATTCGAACAAAGAAGAGGCGACGGGAGGAACCGGCGGAGGATGCAGTGACGTGAGACACACACACACACACACACACACACACACACACACACACACACACACACACACACACACACACACACACACACACACACACACACACACACACACACACACACACACACACACACACACACACACACACACACCGCTCACCCACGCGCACCGGGCCTTGCACTTTAAATGCCGTGGGGCTCCTGTCGTTAGACGTGGAGACGCGAGGGTTGCCCCCCCTTGCCCCACCACCTCGTGTGTGTGGAGAAGTTTACCTTACCTTACCTTACCCCCCTTGCCCCACCACCTCGTGTGTGTGGAGAAGTTTACCTTACCTTACCTTACCTCTGCATTTCTTCACTCTTCAGAACACAGGAGCGCACGGCGCGCACTCGGCGCCGAGGACAACATTCTGCCGCGAGAAGGTGCGTGGGAAGGTGCGGATGCTTGCGCGCACGAGCGTGCTCGATGGGCGCAGCGTGCGGCGCAGTCGCTCGAGCCTCAAGCTGCTGATCACGCGCCTCGCCTCGTCGGAGATCGAGTCCTACGAAATCGCCACTGCTCGTTCAGAACGGTCCGAGGATTAAAAAGAATGACGCGCCTCGGAGACGCCTCCACGCAGTCCGCCATCCGGCAGAGGACGTCCTTCTCCTCCTCCTCGCACGGCAAGCCTGTGAACAGCGCCTCTTCATGGACTGCAGCCGTGAACACCTCTCTCTCCCCCTCCTCGACGCCGCGGCGCACCCCACTCCCGCGCCGCGCAAAGGCGGCGGTGCTTGCCGAAGCAGCAGGTGCAGACCAGGCACGAGGCGCCGCACTTGGCGGCGAGGCCTGCTCACAAGTTGCGGTGTGAACGGCGCGCAGACACGGGGCACGAAGCGCGGCTCCTTGCTGCGGGGCCGAGCGCGACGTCCGAGAGGCCGCCGCACCTGTTCACACCTTGCGCCGTGAAGCGTCTTGCACCGGCGGCCTCGGCACATCAGAGGTGCCGCCGCACGCGTGCAACGCGACGACCAGCTCGGCGCCTGAGCAGCGAGCGGCGCGGAACCGTCAAATACGCACACACGCACACCACTGAGCAGAGGCGGCGGCACGGGCAGAGCTCGGCGCCGTCAGCAGCGTGCCACTCCCGCAGCGAGGCGACCGCGCCGCCGTCGTGCTCGGAGGGCAGCGCCGCAAGCTTTGTAGGTCTGGCTGGCTGCTCGATCGCGACAGGCGCTCGCCACGTCGGATGCTACTGGGCAGACTGCTAAGACTCCAGGTCAGCAAGTATGAACCAGGAATCGTGAATAATATGCCTTGGGTCACTGTCGAAGTCTCTCGTAACCATGTGCTCATGCCCAAACAAAACCAAACGCATGGAGCAACAACTAGAGTAGGCTGGAGTTCGGTGTATTTGATCCACTCACTCGTTGCAACACCTGCCCCTTGAGTTGTGTACGTACCATGGGATTGAGTGCATCCGACCCATCCGTCCCTCCTCGCAAATCGATGGCACC
>NW_005196366.1:0-1338 GCF_000372725.1 Emiliania huxleyi CCMP1516 | reverse complement strand
GCCGCCGCCACTCACGCCGCGGCCAGCCTCCACCTCCCCCACGCCGCCGCCAACCTCCACCTCCCCCACACCGCCGCCGCCGCCACTCAGGCCGCCGCCGCCCTCCACCTCCACCACACCACCGCCGCCGCCGCTCACGGCCGCCGCCCTCCACCTCACCCACGCCTCCGCCGCCCTCCACCTCTCCCACACCGCCGCCGCCGCCGCTCACGCCGCCGCCGCCCTCCACCTCACCCACGCCGCCGCCACCCTCCACCTCCCCCACACCGCCGCCGCCGCCACTCAGGCCGCCGCCGCCCCCCACCTCGCTCACGCCACCGCCGCCCTCCACCTCGCCCGCGCCTCCGCCGCCCTCCACCTCCCCCACACCGCCGCCGCCACCACTCACGCCGCCGCCAGCCTCCACCTCACCCACGCCGCCGCCAGCCTCCACCTCCCCCACACCGCCGCCGCCGCCACTCAGGCCGCGCCGCCCCCCACCTCGCTCACGCCGCCGGCCGCCCTCCACCTCGCCCACGCCTCCGCCGCCCTCCACCTCCCCCACACCGCCGCCGCCGCCACTCACGACGCCGCCGCCCTCCACCTCGCCCACGCCGCCGCCGTCGCTCTCGCCGCCGCCGCTCACTCGCTCGCCCGCTCGCGCCTGGCTTTCTACTTCCTCGTGATCGCCCGAATCTCTCCTTCCTCGTGATCCACCCTCGCCTCACCCTCCCGCCGCCTCGCTGCTCGCTCGCCGCTTGCTCGCCCGCCCGACTTTCTACTTCCTCGTGATCCGAACCGCCACCACCCTCGCCTCACCCTCCCGCCGCCTCGCCGCTCTCGCTCGCCGTTCGCTCGCCCGCTCCCGACTTTCTACTTCCTCGTGATCCATCTCGCCGTTCGCTCGCTCGCTCGCGCTCGACCTCCTACTTCCTCATGATCCACCGCAGCCACCCTCGCCTCACACCGCCGCCGCCGCCGCTCACGACGCCGCCGCCCTCCACCTCGCCCACGCCGCCGGCCACCCTCCACCTCCCCCACACCGCCGCCGCCGCCACTCACGCCGCCGCCAGCCTCCACCTCACCCACGCCGCCGCCACCCTCCACCTCACCCACACCGCCGCCGCCGCCACTCAGGCCGCCGCCGCCACCGCAGATCATGCAGGGGGTGGGGACCACTACTGGTGGCCCAAACCTACGCCGCATGTCAGACTGCGCCACAAGTGCGTGGGTCTGACGTCACCCTCCGCGAGGCGCCAGGACGAGGAGATCGCCGACTTCTCGGACCTGCGATACCTGCTCTCGGTGGCCGTGGACGGGGTCGTGACCTATATGTCCATGAGAATCGCCGACCGAATC
>NW_005196367.1:0-1338 GCF_000372725.1 Emiliania huxleyi CCMP1516 | reverse complement strand
GGGTGGCGACGTTGCCGGCGCGCGCTTGACGGCGCACGTTGCGGCGCCGGGAGAGATGGCGGCGGGTACTGACGATGGAGCCGGCGCTGGTTGGGTGCCTGCGTTCGGTGGTGCTCGGTCGGTGTTGTGACGCCGCGAGAGTTTTTTATTTTCCCGTGCCTCGGCGGAGAGTGGATGGCGTGCCGAGGGCGGAGCATTCCAAAAAAGCCGACCATCTGCGGCTCCCTCGTTTACGACAAATCTGCCCAGGGAACGCTTCAGCTGCACTGCGCACGTGATGCGCCCGTCGAGGGTTGCTCTCGCATTCTTCGAGACGGAGGACGCGGAAAGAACACACAGGACGCGGTGCCTGAATTCAAGCTCAATAGCAACTGCGCGGCAGGCCGGACATCCTAAAGGGAGTGGGTGGGCCGAACCCAAAGAAGTACTACGAGGGATGGGGCCAATTTGTCAAGCTAGGGCTAAGCAGTGCGCGAGCCCACCCCCGACTTCAGGCGAGACGTCGACCACTCCTCGGGAATAGTTCTGTCAGTGGCTGCACTAGACGCCCATAGAGGCGCGCGGCGCGGGCGGATGACTAGGGGAGAAAAAGCGGAGATCCTAGCTCGCTGGGAGACGTGCGCAACCTGAAGTTGGGAATAGGGGAGAAGTGTCAGTGTGAGGGGAGGGCGTACGCCGGCGTTTTTGCCTTTGAAAACTGAACAGTTTTTTTTGAGAAGAAAAATACCACGTGGGTGTGGCGTGCGTCTGCGTGGCTGACGTTATTGATATTGTCGGCGCGGAATAAGAGGGCTCCCGCGGCGATCAACACCGCAACTCCTTTTCTAAATTTCACCACTCTTCAGGCGCACCTTTTTGTTTTGAAGACCTCGATACTTAGCGCACTGCTCGGGCGAGAGCTCAAACACGTGCCGCGTCTCGTCTTCGCCGCCGGCTACGCGCACAGACACAGTACGCGGCAGCGCCGACACGTCAACCCGCGTGTACGTCAGCGACGGGTCCCGCACGCCGCACGAGGCGCATGCGTGCAGCGGCAGCGCGTGCGCCATGCGCTCGTCGCTCCACTCGCCCAGCAGCCGCCGCTTCGTCTCGTCGGAGACGTGCACGCAGCGCTGCAGCAGCGCCGCCGTCTCGTCCTCGGGCCGCTCCAGGTCCATGACGACGTTCGTCGAGGCGTGCAAGCGCGTCTCCAGGTCGATGGCCGCCTGCTCGGCCGCGGCGAGCTTGCCCTGGTCGACGCACATGCCGCACACCGCGTGCGCCGGGCAGCCGCACTGGCCGCGTTGTGGGCGCACGGTCTTGGTGACCCGCCGCGCTGCGCGCCGGTCGTGCTGCTCA
>NW_005196368.1:0-1338 GCF_000372725.1 Emiliania huxleyi CCMP1516 | reverse complement strand
GAGCAGAGGTGCAGGCGCTGAAGTGTCGCCGGCCGCGCATCACAGGGTTGCTCGGAGGGAAGAGGGATGCGCAGCGCGCGCGGGAGCTGGGCCGGGCCGCGCATTCCTGGTGAGATTCGTCCCGAGTCTGTGTCAACCACACTCATGGGAGATGAGGCAGGCGCGGCAGACCCGCAACCAGTCGGCGCAGAGCTGGAGGAAATCTGGGACTGCGCGGAGGAGGCGCCCGCACGTAGCGCGGCTGTCTGAGCATCAACCCCTTGGTCCGCCGCGGCGGGAAGATCCGATGGCCCCGCCATGCACGCGCGCGAGCTGCGGAGAGAGGGACCGCTTGGGAAGGCTTGGCGTGCGTGGTAGAGAGGGTGCGCGATTTCTTTTTTGAATGAAGGCCGGAATGTCTTGCTTGCTTGCCAATGAATGTGCCTGCTGAGCACGAAACAAAACAAACGAACCAGGAGAAAAATGCCGGCTGCCTCGATGTTGACACGAAGACACACCGCATATCTCAGATTCTCAGAGAGAGATTTTCAGTTTGTAGTTGATTCTCGGGTCGATCTCGGGTCGATCTCGGGTCGATCTCGGGTCGATCTCGGGTCTCGGGAGTCGGGTCGGTCTTGGGTCGGTCTCGGAGTGGTCTAGAAAAGAAAAAAATGTGGGGCGAGATGAGGCGAGATGAGGCGAGGTGAGGCGAGGTGAGGGGCGATGAGGCGAGATGAGGCGAGATGAGGCGAGGTGAGGCGAGATGAGGCGAGATGAGGCGAGATGAGGCGAGGTGAGGCGAGATGAGGCGAGATGAGGCGAGTGGCGAGATGAGGCGAGATGAGGCGAGATGAGGCGAGATGAGGCGAGATGAGGCGAGGTGAGGCGAGATGAGGCGAGATGAGGCGAGGTGTACCTCGGCGAGATGAGGCGAGGTGAGGCGAGATGAGGCGAGCGGGTGAGGCGAGATGAGGCGAGGTGTGAGGCGAGATGAGGCGAGGTGAGGCGAGATGAAGCGAGGTGAGGCGAGATGAAGCGAGGTGAGGCGAGATGAGGCGAGATGAGGCGAGACTAGGAGGCGAGATGAAGCGGGATGTTGTGTGGCTGCTTGTGCTGCCAAGCAGGCAGCACAAGCAGCCATACAAGTGAGCTTTGGGGTTGTGTGGCTGCTTTTCTCGCCTGGCTTTGGGTGGAGGCTGTCGCCCCTGTTTTCTTGCTCTGTTCTTGCTGCTGCTGTTCTTCTCATCTCGCGTGAGTTGGCCCCGGCTTAGGACAACCTCGCTTGTCCTCACCTACTTTTGGACCCCCTCTCTGCTTTTCTTTCGGTCAACCCCCCGCCTAATGTGGACTCTTTCCCCC
>NW_005196369.1:0-1338 GCF_000372725.1 Emiliania huxleyi CCMP1516 | reverse complement strand
GGGCGAGGAGGTGGACGACTGAGGAGGTGGAGAGGAGAGGAGTGTGGAGATCGAGATGTTTCGTGGGAGTCGCTGGGAGGTGTTGCCGCATGCCGGAGGCGGAGACCCGGAGTCGGCAGCGTCCAGCGACGAGCGAGCGCAACAGTCAACACGGGGACAGCGGACAGCGCCCACTTTTTCGTATTATCTCGTTCTCGTGACATTCGTCGACTCAGTTTTTGTGTTTTGGCGCGACCGCGAGGGCAACGACCAACGTCCACAAAGACGTTTACACACAAGTGTGTGAGAGCGAGCTGATAACACCTGACCCTGTACCGTACGGACGGCCCAGACACCTCTCACGAGACGGCCACGTCTCCCTTGCCCCTCGCGCCTCCCTCCCCGCGCACGCGCGCCACGGGCAATGCACTCAAGGTGTGGGTGACTGCCTGCACACGCGGCCGCGGTATGTCTTAGTATGTGTGACGCTCTCTGCCGTGCTCGCTCGGCCGTCCCGCCGTGCCCCGCGCCCTCGCCGCCCGGCCGGGGCTGGAGAGGCTCATTCGAGGTCGATGCCGCGCTCCTCGCACACGGCCACCAGCTCAGGCTGCTTGTGGCCCACCCCGAGCTTCTGCACGCGAGGGGAGGTGCGATGAGCATTGGGCGGGGGAGGGGCGTGTGGCGAGGGGGGCGTGTCGCGCCTTCAGGCTCGGGGCGGCCCCCTCCTTGAGGGCGGCGGCCAGCGCCTTGCAGCCCTCGTCGCCAATCTCGTTAAGAAAGAGATAGAGCTCCTTGAGCCGCGGCGCTGCCCCCTCCTTGCCGAGGGCGGCGGCCAGCGCCTTGCAGCCCTCGTCGCCAATCTGGTTCCAGCGGAGATCGAGCTCCTCGAGCCGCGGCGCTGCCCCCTCCTTGCCGAGGGCGGCGGCCAGCGCCTTGCAGCCCTCGTCGCCAATCTTGTTGATGCTGAGATAGAGCGTCTCGAGCCGCGGCGCTGCCCCGCTCGCGAGGACCTCCGCCAGCTGCGCCGCCTCCGCGTCGCCCCAGCCGAGGTTGATGTAGTGCAGCTCGGTCGCCTTGCCAAACTGCTCCTTGAAGGCGGCCTCGTACAGCTGCTTCACCAGCGGCTTGTCGTCCTTGCCGTTGGTGAAGCTCTTCGTCTCCAGCTCCGCCGCAAACGCAGACGGCAGCAGCGGAGGGCGCCGGCCGCCGTCCTGGATGCAGTCGTTGGTGAGGCTGATGAAGCCGTACTCCTCGCCGTCGCACATCTTGCCGAGGTCGAGCGAGAGGCTGCCGGCCTTTGTCAGGCCAGCCCAACTGGCCTCCGTGAAGCACCAGCCGCGGTCAAAGTACTTGGCCACG
>NW_005196370.1:0-1338 GCF_000372725.1 Emiliania huxleyi CCMP1516 | reverse complement strand
ACGGCCCCGCAAGCCGTTGTAGAGCCCTCTGATGCTGTTGTAGAGCCCTCTCTGACGTGGTCCCGCCGCGGTTGCGCGCGGCGCCGCCGTCCCGCCGTGTGCGGCATGGGCGATGGGCGCGATATCCGATATGCGGCGCGGGGGCGGGGGCGAGCGGAAAAATTAAAAGTGTTATGGGCAAGCAGCAGGGGCGAGGGGGGGTCCCAGTGTGCATTTACCGGTATGGGAGTTTTTGGCTAATCACCAACAAGGCCTGCACTAATCAAAAAGTGGTACGGGATACCAGTTGCCTCACGGAAATCAAAGCGAGTCGGAGTGCCTTCTTGGTGGCAAAATCGGCAAAATCGGCAAAATGCCGGGTATTTTGCGGGCATACCTGGAAAAACCCGGGTATACCCGGGTAATACCCGCACTTTTGCATGGTTTCGCCCCCGGGACCACACCGACAGCCGCTACAACTGCTGAAAACCCCGCATACCACTTTCGCATACCACTATACCATACCACTCCAAAACTAATCAAAATATCGCCAAATACCAGTCTCATACAGTGCGTGCTCTTGCCTTAGAAATCGGTGTTTAGAAATTGGCTGCTGGAAATTTGGCTGATTTCCCTGGCCGAAATAGAAATCGGCTGCTGGCACGAGGCCGGCCCGATTTCTCTGATCTGCCGCGCCGCACCCGTCAACGGCGTAGTTGCCGCTGCGTCGTCCTCGACCGCTCCGGTCAACGCCGGCGGCAAGAAACGGGCGCGTGTTACCGCGCCGCCCGTCACGCCGGAGGGACTGACGCCGTCGCGCCGCAACGGCGTGAATGCGGCGATCCTCTGCTTTTCGCCCTTTGCCTAGGCGGGCCGGCTCGTCGCGCAGGCTGTGTCTGCTGAGGCTGTGCCCACACGACCCGACCCGGCTCTCGGCTGTTTATTTTGTGCGAGACTGTTAGCGCGGCGAGTGGGGGAGGGGGGCTGTGTCGGCCTAGCCGGGTGTCATTTGACAATTACAGATTTCATACACCCTCAAAACATGGCACCAACCAGAAAAGAGATCGACAATCGGCCTCGCCCGTCACTCGCGCGTCACTCTCTGCGCTCACGGCTGCAGCAGAAGCTGCTCGAGCTCGGCGCGCACCCACGCGCACGTCGCTCGCTCGCTAGGCAGGGCGTGCGTACACGCGCTGACCACACCTGCAAGCCGGCTTTCATCGGGCACACACGGGCGGGTGAAGCCGTTCGCGACGATTGCGTCGAGCTCGTGTCGGAGGCGCGAGTCGCACTTGCCTGGCGCGTCGCCCGTGGCGAAGTGGTACGGGTCGCAGACGCCCGACGGCGCCTCGAGCGCAG
>NW_005196371.1:0-1338 GCF_000372725.1 Emiliania huxleyi CCMP1516 | reverse complement strand
CCGCCACCCTCGCCCCCGCCGCCGTCGCCGCCGCCGTCGCCGCCGCCCAGCCCGCCGCCACCGTCGCCGCCGCCCCCGTCTCCACAGCCGCCCTCGCCGCCGCCGCCCTCGCCACCGCCGCCGTCTCCGCCGCCACCGTCGCCGCCGCCCTCGCCGCCGCCGTCGGCCCCACCGCCCTCTGTGCCGCCGCCGCTGTCACCACCGTCGCCGCCCCCACCCTCGCCGCCGCCGCCGTCGCCGCCGCCGCCCTCTCCGCCGCCGCCGTGGCCGCCCTCGCCGCCGCCGGCTCATCCACCGCCGTCACCGCCCCCACCCTCTCCGCCGCCGCCTTCACCGCCGCCGCCGTCACCACCGCCGCCCTCTCCGCCGCCCAGTCCGCCACCCTCGCCCTCACCGCCGTCGCCGCCGCCGTCGCCGCCGCCCAGCCCGCCGCCGCCGCCCTCGCCGCCAACGCCCTCGCCGCCGCCACCGTCTCCGCCACCGTCGCCGCCGCCCTCGTCGCCGCCACCGTCACCGCCACCCTCTTTGCCGCCACCGTCTCTGCCTCCACCCTCGCCGCCGCCGCCCTCGCCGCCACCGCCCTCGCCGCCGCCGTCGGCCCCACCGCCCTCGCCGCCGCCGCCGCTGTCAGCACCGTCGCCGCCCCCACCCTCGCCGCCCCCCCACCCTCTCTGCCGCCGCCGTCGCCGCCGCCGCCCTCGCCGCCGCCGCCGGCTCCTCCACCGCCGTCACCGCCGCCCTCTCCGCCGCCCAGTCCGCCACCCTCGCCCTTACCGCCGGCACAGCCGCCGTCGCCGCCGCCCAGCCCGCCGCCCAGCCCGCCGCCGCCGTCGCCGCTGCCACCGTCTCCACCGCCGCCCTCGCCGCCGCCCCCATCTCCGCCGCCCTCGCCCCCGCCCTCGCCGCCGCCACCGGGTCCGCCGCCGCCCTCGCCGTCCCCGCCCTCCCCCCTCCCTCCTCACCGACGCTGCCTTCCGCTGACCTCCGGCACTCTCCGCAGGCGCCGCAGCCCTTTAGGGACCGCCGCCTCTGCCTGTCCGCCCACCGCCATCTGTGCCGGCAGTTACAGCCCTTCGTCGCCGAGCGTCTGCCGCCCCTCCTCTGCCAGCGAGCTGCCGCGGGCGTCCAAGCATCTTGAGCCCCCTTCCCGCATCGAACCCCGCCCCGCAGGCTGATCGACTTTGTCCCCATGGACATCGCGATCGGCAACTACATCCAAGGAACCAGCCTACTATCAAGGAACCGGATCCTCTTTGGGAGCTCGGACGGAAGGACCTTCTCCGAGGCCACCCTTCCTGGAGGGGAGCATGTACACGCGCTCCGCCTTGGTGGCGGACG
>NW_005196372.1:18598-20089 GCF_000372725.1 Emiliania huxleyi CCMP1516 | reverse complement strand
CCAGGTCGATGACGACGCGCCTGCGGGACGCGTCGTGGACGCGGCGTGTGTCGAGGACGTGTCGTGCACGTGTCGAGGACGTGTCGAGGACGTGTCGTGCACGCGGCGTCTGTCGAGGAGTGTCGTGGTCGTGTCCCTCGACAGCTCGACAGTGACGGGTCACGCGCCTTGGCTGGTGGAAGGCGCCCACCAAGTTCTTGCCGCTCGGCACGTTGATGGCCGTCTTGCCGCCGACGGACGAGTCGAGCATCGCCATCATCGAGGTCGGCACCTGCACCACCGGCACGCCGCGCATGTACGTCGCCGCGACATACCCAGTCAGGTCGCCGACCACTCCGCCTACAGGAAGCTTCCGAGAAGGTTCCGAGGAGCTTCGGGGAGCGTACCTAGTCAGGTCCCCGAAGCGACGGGGCGAGGCGGGGGGGCGGAGAGGCTGGCGGCGGCGCAAGGGCCGGTGCGAGAGTGCGAGGTGGTGGCCGGAGCAGGTGAGGCTTGGGCGGAGCTGGCGGCCATCGCGCCTCCGAGGGCGACCATGCACGTGTCTCGCTGGCAGCGGTGCTCGAGCATATGGTCCTCGATCTGCTGCTTGTACATGCGACACCTGCCGCAGGGTTGCGGGTGGCCAGTGTGAGAGCATGCGCACAGCCACACGGAGGACACGGCAGCGGCGCGAGCGGCGGCGGCGCACTTGGAGTTCTCTCCCGGCTTGACCTGGAAGGTGAGCGGCGTGTGGCCGGCCGCCACGAACGCGTCCACCAGTGTCTGCCCGTAAAGGCCGAAGACCGTCTCGTCCGACACGATGACGAATCGGGATGCCTTGATGCCTGCCGCCAGCGCCATCTCTGGCACCTTGCGGAGCAGGCCGTGGCCGATGTGGACCTCGGAGCCACCAATTACCTGAACGACCCGAACTTCACCGCCGTTGCGGCGACGCTTCGTCGGCGACTCAGTCGACATGAGGTCACCGTCGTCCGTGGTGTCCGCGTGGGGCGAGATCTCCGACACACTGAACTACACTGCGTGGCGAAAAAGAATTTTCCCAGCGCACTTGTGCCCTTGCCCTCTGGAGAGCCACACACAGCACTTCCAACGCTCCCTAAGGGGACTCTGGGCTCTCGCCTTTCAATTTTTCCGACGAGCTGTCCTTGCGCATCGGCTCCAGCTCGTCTGTGCTCGAGCGGCGGGGCGCGTTCGACGCGCTGGCCGGGCTCACGACCATGAGCACCTGATTGGGGGCGCGCGATCCCCGCTGCAGTCGGGCCACGGCTGCGGCGGCCGGTGGGAGGGCCGTGGCCGGTGCGCGCCAGCGAGGCGAGGAAGGCGGCGAGCAGCATGAGCGAGCAGAAGAAGAAGGCCGTGACGGAGTCCATGTTGTTGAGCAGCACCGTGACCACCACGCCGTTGAGCGGGACGCGGAAGAGGTTGTACACGGTAGCCCGTACCTCCTCCGGAACTAGCCGCGACTTGACCGTCCCGATGGCGGGCCAGTAG
>NW_005196372.1:14367-17925 GCF_000372725.1 Emiliania huxleyi CCMP1516 | reverse complement strand
CAGGCAGATGAGCGAGAGGTCGAAGGGAGTGCAGTACCCGCCGTAGTGCCAATAGCCGTAGCCGAAGGGCGTGAGCGGGATGCCGTCCGCGGCAAACTGCGCGACGATGCCCGCCACGATGGCGCACAGCGAGTTCCCAAAGTACATCAGCGAGAAGGTGTCTGACAGCAGCGACGTATCGAAGCCGCGCGCATTGTGCTCGCAGACGAGCCACGACTCAAAGGCGGAGAAGAGGAGCGAGGTGGCAATGCCGCCCGTCACCCTACCCAGCATCAGCGTGTTGTAGTCCCGAGCGTGCTTGGTCACGCAGGACACAATGTACAGGAAGCAGTACGCCATGCAGGAGCGCTTTCTTCCGAGCCTGTCAGAGAGGACACCCGCGAAGGTCCCAAAGACCATCGAGGCGCCGAACCCGCCGATGAAGAGCACGGCGATGTTGTGCTTGGAGAAGCCGTACGAAGAGTACAGCGCGTACACGTAGGGCCCCTGCAGCCAGTCGGCCGTCATCGCGATGTAGTACACGCTCATGAAGCCGCGCTGGAAGCGGCTGAACTCGGCCGACGAGACGGTCTTCTTGCCGGTCTCCTGCCGCGCCCTTACGGCGAGGGCTGCTATGATCATGCAGGAGACGAGCAACCCGCACTCAAAGACGTCCATGTTCACATCCCGCGCCCAGCGGATAGTTGCGGGAGCGAAGAAGGACGGCCGGACTCGGCCGCTGGCCTTGGCAAAATAAAAAAAGGAAGGTCGATCTGCTAGTCTGTGAGAGGTTGGGGTGTTCACAGACCTTGTTATTGATAAGAAATCCTGCGCGCTTCTTCAAAAAGGGACAAAGACAAAGAGAAGGAAAAAAAAGGCTTTGCAAGACAGAAAATGACCAGTACACGCGCAAAGAGGGGGTGGTCCTCGCCCGCCGATTGTGGGGGATACGTGTACAGGCACACACATGCCGATGTGCGATGTGGTATATGTAGAGACTAGAGTATACTGAGTCACAATCTACTGTCACTGTGGGTAGCCGTATAAAGCCGTATACAGCCTTCTCTCCTCGCCGCGCGCGCGCGCGCGCGCGCGCGCTCTCTCTCTTCAGCCTGCCCGTAGGTTCTCTTCCGATCCGATCACTCTCTCCAGTGTGTGTGAAGAGACCTCACCGCTGGGGTCTAGGCACTAGGGACTAGGCATACACCAGGTTACTGTATTTTAGGATTTAGCTTAGCCGTACTTTGCTACGCCGCGCGGCTCTCTAAACGTAAAGCCGAATCTCGACGATTACTAAAATACTAAATACACCAATATAGAGAGAGAAAGAAGTTACACCGGGTCGTGTGGTGGTGTTAGAGTAGGCGCTGTGAGCGGACACGCATAAGGAAGTGGAGAACCCCTTACAACTAACCGTCCCCCCTCCCCGCACCCGCTTCCTCCTTTGCGCTCCCACCCTCCAGATACTCTGGCTTGAGCGACACGCGAGGCCCCTCCCGGCCGCCCAAAGTGACGCTCACGTGCGTGAGCGAGCGTAGTAGTGTCAGCAGGGACGTGTCGTACGATCTGAGTAGCATGCTCAGCGTGCGGTCCGGCTTCTGCTCGCACACCCGAAAGACCAGGTCGGGCTTGCCTCGCTTCTCCTTGGAGCCCTCGAGCGGCCGTGACTTGAAGTAGGAGGGGTGGGCGTAGCCCGCATAGTGCCGGCGGTAGTGCTCCCAAAAGCGCGCAACGGGCACCCCCTCGCTGCCAGCCGCCTGAAGCACGCCCACCAAGAGGCCCCGGAGCCCGGGTGCCTGCTCCTCGGTTGGCTGCACTGGGATGGGTGCGCCGCTGACCGGGTCACGCGATGTCCGCAGCTCCTCGTTGACCCGGAGCTGCAGCTCGCGAGCGGCAAGGTGCGGACGATCCACCTCGGGGCGGCCCCTGTGCGGCGACGCCTTGGACGCACGGGCGAGACGAGCCGCTCGTGCGAGCGGGCGCATATACACACACACACACACACAGTACTAGGGAATAAGAGGAATTGCTTGCGCGGAGAAAACAAAGGACATGAAGTGGTAGACGCCCGAGGGTGGGCGACGGCTAACACCACACTTCTCCCCTAAAATCCCTGTGTGGTGGCGGCGTACCGTCCTCCCATCCCTCCCTTGGGTTGCCTGTTTTCTTTCTTCTGAGAGGGCCGTAACGCGACACCGATCATCCGGCCGGCTGGGTGCGCTTCTCAGCTCCCTGGCCCTGGATGTGAGGTACACATCCCTCCCTTGGGTCGTGTGTGTTTTCTTTCTTTCACTTTCTTACACACAGGTTAGAAAAAGAATTTCATCCCCCCGCCAGCAGTGTCCCCCACGCCCAGTGGACTTCCCTCTCTCTCTCTCTCTCTCCTCTGACCTCCCTCCTCCCTCTTCAGAAAGCTGAATGTTTTCAAAAAAACGGTTATACGTTAGCGCGTCACGGCCCCCGGCGCACCGCCGTGCCCGTGGCGACGTGGCGGCCCCACACGGCCGTTCGAGGCCGAAGGACGGCGATCGAGGCCGAAAGCGAAGGCACACCACACGATGTGGCGAGCAGGCGCCGGGCCAGCGGCTCTTGCGACCGACACACCGACAGACACCGACAGACGACAGAGCCACGCCCGGAGCGGACACGAGCGGAACACGGCGAGGAAAAGCGAGACTCACTGGCCCCCCCTCTCCTCCTCCGAATCGGTGGCCTCGAGATGCGACTCGTCCTGCCGCTGCCGCTTGGCGGGCGGGAGAACGGAACCGTCTCCTGCAAGCGCCGACGCCGGCCCCCCGGGCTCGCCGTCAGTGACGGATTCCGCGTTGGTGATGGACTCCTCGGTCAGATCTCCAAACGCCGTCTCAGAGGCCTCGCTCACGCCCTCCGCCGCCGTCTCGCTCGCGCTCCCATCCGCCGCCTCCTCCCCCTCGACGGATTCCGCCGCCCCGGCCGCCCCGGCCGCCCCTGCCTCGGCAGGCACGCCCGCCGCCGAAGAGAGCGAGCCCACCAAGCCCGCCATGTCGCCAAACATGCCGCCGCCGCCGCCGCCGCCGCCGCCCCCCTCGTCCGCGTCGTCCGTCGCCACCGGGCAGCAGGGCAGCAGCTCGCCTGGAAGCTCACTCATCGGGCGCGCGTCCTGCAGGCCCTGCGGCGGGAACCTACTCAGCAGCTCAGACCCCTCGGGACACGCGGCGGGTAAGCACCGGGGCGGCGGGCGGGCGGGCGCGCACTCGAAGGTGGGGCCAAAGTTGAAGGTTGCGACGGCCGCCTTGTACAGCGAGGCGGCCGGGTAGTACACCTCGGCCCACACCTTGCATGCCGCGGGACTCGTGAGCTCTGGCCCCGCCCCCTCCCCGCCCCTCCCCGCGCCCCGCGTGCGCCTCCGAGTAGGCCACACCTTGCGGGACGCCGTTCTTGAAGAAGGAGATGCTCGAGCCCGCCGAAGGCACGCGCGTCCGCTCCTCCTCGACGATGAACTCCTAATTATTAAATAGAGCTAGTTATAACTAAAACTATAGCTCCTCCTCGACGATGAACTCCTGCCCCGCGCAGGAGCGGCGCCCGCTCGGCACCCCG
>NW_005196372.1:8258-13945 GCF_000372725.1 Emiliania huxleyi CCMP1516 | reverse complement strand
AGCCCTTCTTCTTGTTGCCGGCGCGATCCTTGCGCGGCTTTGCGGGCGGCGCGGCGGCGGAGGAGGGGGCGGGCATGTTCTTGAAGGGCTTGAGGTAGAGCTTGAGTGGGTGCAGCGACTTGAGCGACACCTCGCTCTTGTCGCTCGACGCGTGCAGCACCCCCTCGCTGTGCGCGATCGCCTTTTGGACCGCGCCGGCGTCGTCGAGCTGCGCCTGCGCGCGGCCGTGGCAGAGCGATCCCCAGTGGTTGCGGATCCACTGAACGATCTCCGCGACCGGCACCCACTTGCGCGTTTCGGGCAGTTTGCTCGTGCATTCCACCACCTCCGCGTTCTTCGCCTCGAGCGGCAGCTGCAGGTTCTGCACCGCCGTAACGACGATCCATGACCACGGGTTGGTGAGCGGCTCGAATTGCTCGCGCCCGCCGGCACAGATGCGGCAGGCGAAGCGGTAGTTGCGCTGGAAGGGCACGAAGACGTCTGCGTCGGTCAGGCACGACACCTCTCGCGCGTGGAACCACTGCAGGCACGTCTCGCACTGCAGCATCGCGTCGCCGAGCTTCCGACCCTTACCCGCGTAGCCGTATTTGTTTTGCGTGTTGAAGTGGTGCGCAGAGTCCCAAGAGAGCTTGTCCAGGCTGTACGGCAGCTTTGCGTCGCTGGAAGAGCCAGTCATCTCTCGCGCAAGTCGGAGCGTCGAGCGCGCGCTCTACCTGCTCGCGGTCTCTGCGTGCGAACTTTCTTTCTTCCGTCTTGTGCCAGTGCTCGCCAGCCCCGTGCCCCGTGTCCTGCGAGGGAGTTTTCTTCTAAAATTATTTCTTCTGTCCAAACTAACAGAACAGTGTTTCGACACCGAGATCGTTCATTCAAAGGAACGAATAAATAGACAAATTCGCTTTTTTGGCCCCACACCCATACACAAACAAACAAGGTTATGGCAGCGGCCATAACAGGTGTGAAAATGGCTGTCGTGACTTGAGCCGTGTGCCGCGCCTCCGACATGCGGGCCCACTTCCAGTTTCCCGACCCTCGCGTTGATAGATAGCAAGATAGGACGTCCGTTTCCATCTCGTTCGTTGTTCCTATGGATCGTATAATATTTTGCTATTAGCCCCAATAACTCACAGAAAATTCTCAGGCGCCTGCAGAGCCGAGAGCCACGCACCACGCAGCAGCCCTGATCTGGTACGCGATTATGAAAGCCAAGAGCTGTCCCGCAAGGAGAACCGCGCCGAAGTGACCGCCCTCCCCTATGGCGTCAACGCGCCCGCCGGCTTCCTCATGGTCTACAACGTCGAAGATGAGCCGGGCAACGAGGAGGAGAGGAGAGGCCTCTTCACGTCGAGTTGCGCCGCGCTCGCCGCGCTCGCAGAAAAAATGGGCAATCGACGCGACGCTGAGGGGCAGACTGGACATGACGAGGTATGATATCCGCTATGCGGAACGGGAACGGCGCGCACGTTCATGGTCCGCCCCCGTGCGCCGTCCCGTGGCGCGCCGCGCGCCGGCGCGCTTTGTGCGTGGCTGTGCACAGAGTGACCGCAGTGCGGAATCGCGAGAGAGTGGTCGAAGTCTCCGCTGAGATTGCAAGAAAGGTTTAGCGACTAGTAGGGCACGACTGCCTGTAACTAAGAGCCAAGACAGTATAGACGGACTTAGACGCGTGTCACGATGTGACCGCTGCCCTCTGTGATCTGGCAAGGTGGAGTGCTGCGCCAGTGGCAGTGCCCGCTCGCGGGCGGGATCGACGACAATAGCGCTCCGCTGCGGAGGGGCAGACTCGAGCACTAGGGACGCGGGCTAGATCGCGCGCGGCACGCGTGCGTCCCCTCAGCCAATCAGGAGCTTCTCCTCCTCGATGAAGGAGTAGGGAGGCACCTCCATGTTGAGCGGCGCCGGCCCCTTGCGGATCCGACCAGAGGTGTCGTAGTGCGAGCCGTGGCACGGGCAGAACCACCCGTTGTAGTCGCCCGCCTTGTTGATCGGGACGCAGCCGAGGTGCGTGCACACGCCAAGCACAATCAGGGTCTCTGGCTTTTGCACGCGGTCGAGGTCATTCTCCGGGTCGCGCAGTTCGGCGAGGTTCACGTCCGCGGCCTCGGCGATCTCATCCTCGGTGCGCGACCGAATGAAGACTGGCTTGCCCCGCCACTTCACCGTGATGCACTCGCCCATACTCAGCTTGGAGATGTCAACCTCCAGCGACGCCATCGCAAGCACGTCTGCCGCCGGGTTCATCTGGGCGAGGAACTTGATCAGGCAGAGGCGCCAGGCTGAGGCAGAGATGAACTTGGCGCCGCCTACGGCGGCGGGTCGGTCGAGCTGCCGGCTGAGGAAGCGAGGGGGGAGCGGCACGCGGCTGCGCCGCAGACGCCGCGCTGCGTGTGGCGCGCTGCAACGGCGGGCGCGAGCTGGGCGCGGCGCACCGATCATCGCATAGTTGAACGTGCGGTTCGCCGGGTCGGCGTGGCGCACGCGCGCCTGATGCGCGGTGAGGCTCTCGCCGTCGACAAACTTGCTCGGGTCGACCGTGGTGACGTAGCCGCCGCCCGGCGTTGTGCTGCGCGTCACCTCCGACTGTTGCGCCGGCGCAGAGACGCGCAGACTGCGCAGCGCGCCAAGCGGCGACGCGCCGAAGCGCGGAGCTGCTTGTCTCAGCGCTTGCCTCAGCATGGCGGCCTCTGTGCAAAAGAAGATGAGCGGCGGGTTTCTGAGCTCCCCGGCCCTGGATGTGAGGCTGCCAACTGCACTCCAAGTGCTCCAAGTTGCGCCCCCAACTGAGGAGATAGATAGCCGCCAGTGTCGGTGTGAATGCACCCGACCGACGCCGCGCGCAGGAGCGGGCGACCAGAATCGGCGACGCGGAGGCCCGCCTCGCCTTTGCCCAGCAGGGGCACCAACAGACGGTGGCGGCCGCGTCCGACTCCGCGAGCGCCATCCAGGCTGCAGCGGCGGCTGTCGAGAAGGCCAAGCAGGATCTCGACACCGCCCTCGAGCCGCAAAACTTTGTCGTCAACAACATCTTCGCCCCGAGCGGCTCCGAGAAGACCTCGATGTGCGTGCGCTCGTGGATGGATCCGGTGGCCGGTGCTAACGACGTCCCTCTTCTCGGACGACATCTGGCAGATGTACGACTGCGTCGACCGCTCGCAGATGTTCAAGGCGCTGCGCAGCGAGGAGCTCTTCCAGCCGTGCGTGCCCGTCTGAGCATTGCGGGCGCCCTGACGCAAAAGAAATCTTAAGGGGGTCAATCCGTCCCCGGTCACCGCTACCCGACACTCGAAGACCGAGCCGAGAGTTGGGGCTGCGGCTACGGCTGCGGCTGCAAAAGAGGGGCTGTGGTCGCGGGAGAGCCGCTGCGCAGGAGCGTGGACGCGCGCCGCTCTTGCTCCGCTCGCCACCTCTCGCAAAGGTCCAAAGTCATAGCCATCACCTTCTCCGGCAAGCCTTCTCCGGCAAGTCCTTTTGCCGTATCTTGATTGCCTCTCTCCACGCCTAAAAAAGCTCGTCCCTATAGCCGCATTGCATCACAGCCTCCTGCACTGCGTCCGTGTAGAACCCCTGCCACCCTATGCCGTGCCTCTCAGCGTCGGAAAAGTCGGGCTCGGAGTCATACTGATACTCGGAAGCAGGCGCAGCCAGACGGCCGCGGGGATTTGGCAGGGTGGCGGCGAGGGGTGGGGGAGGGAGCAGACGGTGCGATCTTGAGCGCACCATCGTCTGGGTCAGGATCCTGAGCGCCCCTCTAGGATCCTCACAACCCCTTTTCTGCTTGGGAGAGGGGGGTGGGGGGGTGGGGGTCCACCTCCCTTGGGTGCGGGCTTGCGGTGGTCACCTCGTGCTTCCGCATCCGCTTGGAGGCTTGCCGCCATTTTCGGCGGGTTGCGGGGGTGCGGGCCGGGGGCGGGGCCCGGCGGCGGCGGCGGTGCTTTTCGTCTTAGGGCGGACGACCGGACGTTTGCATCGCCATCCGATACGTAGTGGCATCAGCGCTACGTATCACTGCCAGACTATGTAGCGCTAGTGCTACATATCACCAGTTTGACCGATATGTAGCGCGGGCGATATGTAGCGGTCCAACAGCGATATGTATCGCTGGAGGCGATATGTAGCGCCCGGAGCTGATTAATATCGCGCGTGGTGCATATCAGCCAAAAAAGGAATCTGAGAGAAACTCGATGAAAATTCAGTGAATCTTGCGCAGATTTGCCGTTATGATTTGTCATGCTCTTCTTGGTCATTACCCTGTGCGGATTCAAAATTTGAATAGTCCTCGTCTGGACCGAGATTAATTGAGATTGGGGGAGATTGCACGAGATTGGCGCGAGATTCTGATCTCGATGAGAAAATGGCAGATTTTAGCTGTCAAAAAGTGAAGTCAGCACACGATTTTACCCCGGGGAGGTCACACTTGGGAGTGGTGAGGTTGTAGGGGCGAGGCGGACCGGAGGCGGGCGATATGTGCTTTGTTGGTGGGAAGTAATTCAAACCGTGGCGTTGACCGATTAATCCCGAGCGCTAGATACCACCTCCTATGCGCTAGACCGATATGTACATAACACCGGACCGGTCCGGACCGATACATAACACCGGACGATATGTAGCGGGGGTCGCGCTACATACCGCGACCGCTACATACCGCGTTCAGGCGCGACATTCGAGATCGACATGTACGGCTTTATCGGAGGCCGGAGCGCGGAGGGGCCACTTTTTCCTGACGATCGGTCTGCGTTTCGCAAAATTCTTTAGCGTTGCTCTTTTCCGTACGCCTGTGAGCTTCGGTTTCTTTTCTAATAAGCAGCTTTTTGCAGCACCCGCCGTTTATCGCTCTGGACTCATGCGGGGGGAGAAATCGCTATGGGAACCCCCGTGTATGTTGCGGGGGTTGCGGGCGGACAGAAACGCATCACATCCGCGCGGCACGGGTCAGACAGGCCGTCAAAGAGCGTGCTTCCGGGACGCTTCTGCCGTCCGCTGGCGCGATGCCGTGCCGCACGGGCGTCATGGTCTGCTTCATGATTCACCTCTTCGTCTTCGTTCCCTCGTCACGCCTGGCGGACAAACTTGTTCCAACCACCGTTTGAGGCCTGAAGAGGGTGGGGGCAACGAAGTGAGCAGCGCCGGCGGCAGGACGGGGCGGGCTGTGGGTGGCCACGCGCGCACCCGGGGCGACTTTGTGCTCGCCTTGGTGGCACCCGCCTTGGCCGCCGCCACCTTGCCTGCCGGCGCCGGCGCCGCCGGCTTGGCCGCCGCCGGCTTGGCCGCCGCCGGCTTGGCCGCCGCCGGCTGCGCTGGCGCCGCCGCGGGCGCGAGGCCCGGCCGCACCCACGTGCGGGAGGCGCCGCCTGACAGTCGCCAACAGACCGCCCCTCAACGCGCGGCGACGGCGCGTGTGGGAGACGGGAGGCTCGCGGCGCCTCCGCCCCGGCCCGCGGCATCCGCCGCCCAGCCCTTGCCCCTCCCCTCGGCGGCCCGGCCCTTGCCCTTGCTCTCGGCGACCCACCCCTTGCCCCTCCCCTCGGACGCCCAACCCTTGGCGTCCGCGCCGCCAACTCCTCGCCCGCTCCGGGGAAGCGGCCTGGTTGTTCTTTATTTCAAGAAAAAGCTGGTTTTAGTTTAGGGGGGGATAAACTCCAAACTTGGCTAGTCTTGCGTAATTTATATTGAAAAGTTGCCCTGAACCTATA